>NW_015643640.1:1713662-1733448 GCF_001515625.1 Sinocyclocheilus rhinocerous | reverse complement strand
TTCTGACAGACAGTTCACTCTCCTGTGATGTGACCCTGTTCCCCTCACACACACACTCACTCACACACACACACATACACACACACTCACACACACACACTCAGACACACGCATAATTCTCTCTGAATCTCCAAATTAATGCGGAAACAACATAAAGATTTCATCTTATTACTAAGTAGCCTATAATTAATGAAGACCAGTATAATTGATAGCAATACTGCTACTGATGTCTCTGTTAAATGCGTTTTTACCTGTTAATTATAGCCATACAACATTACAGTATAATTTAAAACCATTATTTTTTAACATTTAATAGGCTTTGAAAAACATAACTTTTAATTTAAGTAAACTTAAAACATCACATAAACTATAAATTGAAAGTAGATTATCCTTTATTCAAGCTACAGAAGTTAATCAGCGAACAGAGCAGTGAGTGGTTTCTTCCTTCACTGACAGACTGCAGCAGGCTTGACTTTAAAAGCAGCGCTGTCTCTTTAAATCCTGACATGGATCTGACACGCATCCGGGTTTAACTACTTTTTAACTCATTTCAGACTGTGTTTACGAGGTCACTCGCCTAAAACGGGAATTTTGACATAATTGTGTGTGTTTTTGTCTGTTGAAGTGGCTTTCTGTGCGCGGGCACATGTTCACAGAGAGCTGCTTCACAAGCTGGGTTTCCATCCAAAGTTGCAAATTTAACTTATGCACAAAATTGGAATATCGCATAAAACATTTGCGAACAAGCACTGTTTCCATCCAACGAGTCAGCGAGAACAAAATCACCACTTCCTGATAAACTAGCACTAAATATCACTAAGAAAAGTAAGAGAAGCCACTGAATATAATAATTCTCAAATATAATAAATTACTTGCACTTTGAGTGAGCAGGCGAAACACAATAAATGCGGTCTTGCTTTCGGAGGTGGATGCTGCTGTTTGGGAACGCAGTCGTGGTAGATTGTTCTGGGAGGCAGTTATACAGAAATACTTTGACGACAGACTTTGCTCGGGCACTACAGAATGATCATGAAAACATTTCAGATGCTGTGCAACAAAATCGGTCCGCTGGTTAGTCAGGTTAAGCTGTCCCATAGCGCAAAGTCACATGACATTTTTGAACGCTCATGCGGGATTTATTCGCGAAATGCGTTTCCATCTCCCATTATTTGTATTAACCCTTTTTCGCACAAGTCAAAAACCACCTCAAGCAAATTGAGGGATTTCTTTTCGAAATTTGGCATTTCACTCCCCAGACAGCAGACAGTTTCGGCCCAGATCCGGCCCACATCTGGCCCGCATGGATTTCACATGGGCCAGATGTGGGCCGGATCTGGGCCAACACTATGTTGCTGTCTGGGTCGTTTCTCATGCGATACTCCAAAATGCGCATTAAAACAGGGTGATGGAAGCATAGCTACAGACGAGTTGACTTCTCTTTCGTGTCTTATCGTGCTTGATAGCGTGTTCATAAAGTCCCCTGTAATGCCAGCCAAGGGATCCCAGGAAAAAAATGAATTCTGCGTTAATATTTTTAACGCATTAAACTGAAAAGAAATTAATTAACGTGTCCATTTTAACAGCCCTAATGTAAACATTTCTTTTTTTTTGGTTTAAACATTACCTGTTACCTAACCCAAAGACCTCAACATGTGTATTACAAAAGGCCAGATTTACGAAACAGGACAAATGAGTGCAAAAAGCGCCGATGGGAGTGTAAAGTTCTGCGGCTGATCTACTGCCACATTAAAGAATGCAGCCGGAACATTTCCATAATGACCAGCGCAGTCTACCAAGAGCAGCGCAAACTAGCATCTAACAACACAGGTGCAAATGGGGTTAAGACATGCTTTTTTGGGCGGTGAATAATGTCGCAAACACCAGTAAACTGACTAGAACAAACCTTAGTAATTGTAAATGTCGCTATATCCTGTGCGAACAACCAGCAACATTAGCATCTGCAGTAATGATTAATTAAAGACATACAGCACAAAAAAAGTCCTGTCCCACTGATAGACTTCACACTGGGTCTTTTTTTGGGCAAAATATCGGCTGTCAGTTAATGACGCCCTCTGGTGGCTGATAGCAGAATTCTGTGAGCAATCAAGTTATTAGTAATATATGTTAAAATAACAAGCCCCATAATAACAATTTTATGGACATAATCTTGGATTTATTTGAAGAAGTTCTTATTAACGTGTCAGATGTTTTGGGTGTTGGTGATAATTATTTTGTTTGCTCTGAGGACTCACAGAAAGCGAGTGGCAAGCCTAAAGTTATCATGCAGTATGTTTCGAGTCAGAAAGCTGCTGCTACTGTATTTCTATAACTGTTTTTTGTTTCTCCCGTGTTTCAGGCTAAACTGCAAAACACAAGTGCAGCAGGACAGCGAGGATTCATGGAGGGAATTGGTGTTTTATAAGGAGGAGAACAAGAAGCTACTCTCTGACAAGCAAGTGTCTGTGGTTTTGTCAGGTCATGTAGAGCCGCCCGTCGCAGTCATTATTAGCACCCAGCAGGATTCTGCTGCGATTTCACTTCGATGACTGCAGACACACAATCACACTGTCATCTCAAACACAACTCGCAGTCCGTTTCAAGGCTTTTTAACACATTTACACCCCAAAGTTACAGCGCTTGCCTCTAGGACTGAACTGTCGTCCTTCCAAAGCAAGGATGCTAAATCTTTTGTGCAGGAAATTAAACGTTTTCCGAATGTCGCACGTTCTACACGGCGTCGACTGAAAAAACCACATGCAAACAAAATGTTTTCAGGTTTTTCTGTGAACACACACGCAGCAGCTAAACACACTGACACTGCTGTCTCGAGGTTTGCTCCTTGGAGGTTTTTCGGGGGTACGTTCGGTGACAGTCGGTGCGCGCGCGCGTGTGTTAATTACTGCTGATCTCGTCTGCTGGAGGTGTCGCGCTTCATTAGGCCGCCTCGGCCCTTTCCTTGCCAGGCCTCATTTGGCCCATCCTTTGCTGAGGGGTCTAACCCTGGCAGCCAGCGCGGCTCGGCCCTCCCCTGCTTGATCTCTAGCCCCGGCTCGCTCCTTCAGGAGGGCTCACTCTTTTCACGCCCCCACCTTGCCTGCTGCCTGTCCTCCTAATCCCAGCTGGGCTCATTATGATGTAGCCTGGCTGCCTCCCTCTCTCTCTTTGAGCCTGAGCTGTCCAAGCTAATTACAGGCTAGCAGCCAGCACTCCCCGTTAAGGGCCTTCTGCCGTGGCGCTAACGCTGCCTGGAAGTGACCTGCGAGGAGCACGAGGGAGCTGCTCTCTTTCCAGCCACGCAGCACCTGTCCTTCGGGGTTAGCCGTGATCCATGTCATGCCCGATCCAGCGAGCACAGAGCAAACTTAGGCCGGCCTAACTCGTGCTTTCAGGAGCGGGAAGGGGAAAAAAGCCCTACGATGTTGAGGTGGAAGGCGAGTGCTGTCTTTGATCTCCATTTGCCCGAGACGGTGTGATTGTGGAAGCACGGGTTTCTTCTTAACCTGGCGTTATTTATTGTTTGCGCTGAGAGGAATGGGTCGGGATGTGCGAGGTGTAATTAGGTTGCTATTGTTTATCAAGCTGTTATGTGGGACAGCGAGCTAAATTATGCTTGATAGCCAACAATTAAGGACGGGACGGCAGGTTGCGTTTTACTGACCGTATTAGGATGATTGCGCTGGTGAAGGTTGCGCTCATAAGCGTGCCGATGGTCTGCTAATGCTTAATTACCTGATTGCGGCCTGTAGTTTCAGACGGTCTTAATTGCCGGCGGAGACAGCGGTGGGCTGCTTCTGGCTTTTCTCGCTCTCTCGTTTCCTTCAAGTGCTTTTCACAGTCAGGAGGTCTCCGGACCTGCACCCTTTCCAGCAGATCTGGAGTCTTTTTTTAGGCCTCACTGTTATGTGGGTCAGTGACTTTACAGAGGAAAGGACAAATCTCTTAAAAGTGTAGTTGAAAACAGATGGCGAGTTCTTATACATCTACTTTTAGTTTTGTGTTGGTCTCAGTCTCGAGCTTCGTATTCATTCATCTCACAATGTTGTTGTGGAACCAAGTAAAAAGCATTCGGTCTTTACCCATTGAACACATAAGTGCACAGATCATAATTATTTTTCTATATCAATTGTTAATATCCATTCAATAATATTAATCAATGTTCATTCATTTTAGTACATTCTAGTCTAAAATAGCATCTAAATTTTAGTCTTTGAAAATAGGGCTGTCACTAACGATTATTTTGGTAATCGAGTAATCTGTCGATTATTCTGCCGATTAATCGAGTAATCGGATAATTAATAATTTTTTTAAATTATATATAATAGCAATTAAGTAAGGGATAATCAACGAAAAATTTTAAGGATTTTAAATGCACGACGCGAAGGCAAAGAACCACCCGACGCAAAGCGGAGCATTATACTTTATTATGATTTTTAAATGAGTTTAATATATCACGCAGCCTTGGAAGCCCTATTTGAAAATAACATTATAGATGATGAAAAAGTGTGACATTAATTAGTTATTTCATACTTGTTTCAGCGAGCCGCTGCAGAAAGGGCGCATTCACATATATTTATATGCATTAACAAGTTAACATTGCATTTATGTTGTTTATATATCTGGTTAATCACATAAGTGTAGGATACGTTTGGGTGAGTTAGTTAACCTGCTAACAAAGCGCTTCAGTTTATTTGCGTTCATTCAGTGCTCAGCGACCTCAGTGACTGGATTATAGAAGCATGTTCTTTGTAGATTTTTTATGTATATACACTTACTAAAATTCTGAGCAACAAAAATGTACAAATATAATTTTAAGGTTTCCTTTCATTCTTTTCATGCTTTTTTGACCCCCTAAAATAACTTCAATTCAGTCGTTATGTTAATTGCATTTTAGTGTATAAATTAGTGAATGAATTAAAAATGAGCGTTACTTTGACACATTACCTGTATTTGATCAGGACTGCCTCTATACGTCTGTGCATTTACTGTAGATAACCATTTAGATTGTTTTGCCTCAGGGACGTATGTGTCGACTGCTAATAGCAAATTAAAATCAGCAGGGAAACAGAGCGACCGATGAACGGCTGTGTTTAATAACAGGCGCAGACGACCGAAAGCCATTGTCAGGAGCAGCTCTGGATGGCTCTCTGGAGAAAACATTCAATTTCAATCGAGCAATTCAGTCAATTGCTGGATGCTTTGAGATTAAAATATCTCGTTTTGTAGCGAGACGCCACTGGATTCGCTTTGGTATCATTTGCACGATGCCCATTTGTAATCTCCCCCCCCGCTCTTACAGCTTTTTCATCGGCTCTTTCTTCCTCATTACGCATCTGCCTCTGCTCGGGATGTCCGCAGTTGTTAATTGTTGCTTAGGGTTTATGGGTAAAAAGAGCCAGGAATTATTTAGGCCTCATAAACAGAATAAACAGCCCTTAGACAGTGATAGCTACACTCAAACGACATCAAAGTATAAATTACCAAGCCATTAAGCTGAAAAAAGCCTTTGAGATGATTTGCGCTGCTGAGTGTGACCATTACAGACATGATCCCCGACTTTGACTTTAATGAAGTTTAATAAAGTTTACCCTTCTTGTGCCGCTGTTTTTTGCTTTTCATCTTGATTGCTACAAGGTATTAGGAGTAATGAGTGCCTTTTTGCCCTGGGTCCCAGACAGAGAGACAGAAATGGAAGAACGTATAAAGTCAGAATGCTTGATGTCTGTTTTGAAGACTAGCACAACTTTTGGCCCCTCCATTAATTATTTGTTTAAGTAATGATGCCCGAAAATATGCAGCTCGCTATTCAATGATCGAACGTTTCGCTGCTTCTTTTAGCTCACTCTTAGAGAAGGGAACTTCGAAGCCATCTCTTTTCTTACGTCGGAGCTCAATTATTATGGATTTGAATATTCAGAAGGGAGTGTCTAATCATTTTAGGAGTGCAAATTTTAACTTGGTGGCAGAAAGCTTTTCAGCTCCCCAGATTACGTTGTCGCCGTGCTTATGTTATGTTAAGGCCGTATGTTTTTAATAACTGTTCTCATCCTGTCCACACCACAACTATAACGATAACGACACTGAGGAGGAACAATATCATTGGAATAGGCCTGACGATAAAACGGTATCGATATTTATCAACGGTACACCTTCTTCGATAACGAGACGCAGTTATTTCCTTGCGTTGACCATTTAATGTGCTGCATTATTTTGCTCATTGCGCCCTCCTGTGGCCTCGGGAAACAAGCCAAAAGTTTAACCTATTTAATCTGCATATAAAACATTAGATTAGATATTTGTTTAATTTTTATTTTGTGTTTGACTGTTAAAACAAACAAAAAAAAAATTTGTTGTTTGTCTCAATAAATTGAGTTAATTTAAAAATACAGTGGTTAAATGTAAAAAAAATTTCTATTGCTCTTTGTTTTAAAAAAGGTTATAAAAAATGTAAATAATTATCAATACCGAACGATATGAAACATTATATCGTTGATACATGTTTTAGCTATATCGCTCAGCCCTACATTGGAATCACTTTCAGTATGATTTTGTTTTTCAGCTGATGAACGATAAAAACATTGACAGCTGATTAGAATCCACTGCAGACAGCAAACCTTTAGCTCACTTAGAATAAGCTGATTATATTAGTGGACACTAATATAGTTATTGTTTTAGTGTAAACGGCTCTTTACTATGCGTGTGAATCTGTTCACACAGGGTGCAAATTGTTTGCTGCAATATATATGTATATTATTTATATATTTTTTTCAAACAAAAATTATTTCAAATAAAAAAATAATATAAAATTTTCCCGACAGTAATGCAAGGGATGTCAGTGACCTCTAGTGCGGTGCTTTTCAAACTTTTTCATGCTAAGGGCCCCCAAATGTAATGATCTCCTTGCGAGGGCCCATCCATCCATCTCTTGTCCTGTGTGGGGTCGTGGGGATGCTGGAGCCGGTCCCAGCTTCTTGGTAACACTCGGGATGGATGGCCCGTCCGTTGCAAGGTTAACACGCACAAACACACACACACACTCACTCACACACACACACACACACTCACACATACACACACACACACACCGACGGGCAATTTATGGTCTCCGTTTCACCTATGCAGAATGTCTTTGGATTGTGAGGAACCCTTTCCTAAAATATAAAAGCTACTGCATATTCATGTATAAAGACTCATTAATACTGTGTGAGAAAACGTGATCTTATATAAAAGCTGTATGTATTGCAAAATATATTTTTATAATATAAAAACTGCTTCCAAAACTAAATACTTGGCTTATATATTGTCACTGTACTGAAACCAAAGCAAATGATCGCAATATTGTATTAACGTATTGATTCGTATTAAATTGACAGCATATTGTTTTTCCTCCTCACTATTAGAGTGATATTACATGTGTAACGCTGAAGAGAGACATTGTAATTCTCATTCATCGCTTTCCCCAAATATCACTATAAACAGACTGTGAATATAGTGGTTGATATATATATATATATATATATATAAATAAAAAAAAGAAAGAAAAAAACTTTGTGACAGTAATACAAATTCTAAATTCCGTTGATGACAGTCTTCGTGCCCTTGTGTCAGAAATCATCTCGTTTAATTAAAAGCAGTGTTTCCTGCACATGCAACAACAAACACAACACGGGCTGTGATATCTGTTTTAGTAATAAATGCTTTTCTAAAAATATTCGTCATTGTTGTCTTGTGTTGCACTGTCAGTTGAATTGTTTGTGAGAGAAACTTTGAATTGGAGTAAAACTGAAATATGGAACAATAATCAACAATGTTTTATTTTCAAGCAGGTAGACATATTCTACAGAATGTGCATATGACAGATTACACAGTGACGTGTGTATGGCACAGAAATACTCACAACATTTATTTTTTACATATGTGATGAGTTTGCATTCATCTAAAGCTTGATCACAGTATTTGCATTATAATAGCATTAAAGGAATAGTTAACCAAAAACCTGGACTGGAGTGGTGTGATGACTTGTGGGTTATTGTGATGTTTTTATCAGCTCGTGCAGATAAATGTTGTAGATCATATATATTTTTTAATTCATGTGCTCTCGTAATCTTTGTTTATCTTTAGAATCCACTGCATGCAGATCGCAGTCGCAGTTTTCATTTCAGGACAGTTTTAAATAGTTGCACTCTGAGAGTGTTCTAAAATTAAATTATTCAAAAATATGTGTAACTTATTTCTGATCCTGGATGCTGATTGGTCGACACAGCATTCACTGATGCTAAAATGAATGAAATAGTTCAGCGATACCAAAATACCAGTGCAATAAAAGTAAAATATGATACTCTAATACCAGTTTTAGTTGATCTTAGTATCTGTCATGATTTGTGTCTTTTATGACTGGAATGATCCGGAAAGCTGTAGAATATTACAGAAACTTCTAGAATGTTCCTGTCCTCACAAAAGCAAAATATCTTAAAAAAAAAAAAAAAAAGCATGCAAAATTAGTACAAAACTTCTCTGTGCTAAAGCCGTGTTTCATTATTAATGATAGAAGTTCTGAAATTTACCAGACCTGAATATTTACCAGAACATTGATGCTACGTGAAAATAAATAGCACGATAATAATTAGCACCACAAAATTACGGAAGAACCATAAAAAAACAATTTTTTTGTTACGTAGTTGTCATTATTACATAGTTATTGCTCAGAGGCCTGTGACTAAATGAACATAAAGATCACATGATGGAGCTTGTGCTCTATTCACAGTGGTTTTCACTTATTCTTCTCCTTCCGTCTCAACTTTTGTTTTTTTATTATCCACCCAGCACGGAAGCTCTAGAGAGGGTCTGCTAACCGTCCTATACTAATAAACATCTGTTATTCAAATGATGTACTCGATCCGAGACGCGCTGGGACCGATTGATGGAGCAGAGGTTCACACCGTCTCACAAAAAAAGCCTAAAACAAAGCTCTGCTGCTGCCATGAAGAGAGGAGCTGCAGTGAATGTGTTTTGAGAGACTGGCGGCTGATCTCCGCAGCTGCAATGCTAATAAACCGCTCAGATCCGCACAACAACACCAGGAGCTGGTTTTAGACGCACAGGTTTCTTGTCAGAAATGTGCTGATTAGAAGAGAGAGTTGTTCATTTCTGTCTAATGGTTTCTATTTTAATATCCTTTAAAATATAGTTTATTTCTGTGATGCAATGCTGAATTTCCATCATCATTACTCCAGGATAAAGTGTCACATGATCTTCAGAAATCATTCTAATATGCTGATTTATTATTAGAATTATCAACAGTTGTGCTGCACAATATTTGTTTGGAAACTGATACTTTTTTCAGAATTCTTTGATGAAAAAAAAGTTAAAAAGAACAGCATTTATTCAAAATATAAATCTTTTGTAACAATATAAATCTTTGCTATCACTTCTGATCAATTTAACACATCCTTGCTGAATAAACGTAAATTAATTTATTTAAAAAAAAATTAATTTCTTTAAAATAAAATTAATTTCTTTCAAAAAAAATAAAGAATAAAAATGTACTGACCCCAAACTTTTGAACTGTAGTGAATATTGTTAGAAAAGATTTCTATTGTAAATAAATGCTGTTCTTTTTAACTTTTTATTCATCAAAGAATCCTGAAACAAAGTATCACAGGTTCCAAAACAATATGAAGCAGCAACAGTTTCAACACTGATAATAAATCAGCATATTATACTGATTTCTGAAGATCATGAGACGCTTTATACTGGAGTAATGATGCTGAAAATACAGCTGCGCATCACAGAAATAAATTACAGTTTAATGCATATTAAAATAGAAAATTTTTATTTTACATCATAATAATATTTCACAATATTAAATTTTTTTTCTGTATTTTTGATCAAATAAATGCAGCCGTGATGAGCAGAAAAGACTTCTTTAAAAAACATTACAAATCGTTCTGATCCCAAACTTTTGAGCGGCAGTGTGTGTATATATACAGTATATAAACAAGGTCCCTTGTTGTGTTAGAGCTGCAGTATTACCCAGAGTGCTTTGCTGGAAGTTGCTCTGCGATGAGCTGCGCTGGAACTGAAGGGAGGGAACTAGGTGTGTGTTTCAGGTGCGGCGGTCTCGCCGGGACCTGCTCCGATCCTCAGCAGGCTTCTTTTGGGTCCTAATAATAACTTGAAAGTGCCTCTTTTTGCCCCTTTTAATTAGTCTCCAGAACACATACAGCTAATTGGTGGTTCTTAATTGGGTTTAGATTCGCTGCTTGTCTGTGGAGATCCCCCTGCGCCCCTTCCCAGGCTAGGTGAAGAGAAATGCTCACACCCCAGCCAGGGGTTTATGTTTCTTGTCATTTAGCACTTTGATTTCTTGGTGAATTAAGAGCTATTTAATTAGCGGGGTTTCTTTTTATATCTCCATCTCAGTAGGGGAGAGATTTGGAGGGTGTCAGAGTTGAAGTAGTTTAAAGGTAAAAGAGGACGTTTCAGAAGCAGTGGCTTAACACACTTTGACAGAAACGGATTGCACACACACAACACGCTCAGCTGTGACGTTATGGCCTCTTTACATGCGTTTCGTACTTGGATAGAATCTGGATGCTTTTGGGGATGGACTGCATTTACTGTACAGCTGTCATGCATCTCGTCTCCAGCACGAGTGAAACGCTACCGAGATATATATGTGAGAGTGTGTGTTAACTGAAACATTACTGAGTCTGTAACCCTGCAGTGGATAGGGATCGGTAGTGAAGAAAAGTGAACAAAAGGTTTGGGAGCACTCTCTTTGGGGAGAGAAATTAAGAAAAGAACAAGTGAAATCCAATGAAACTATTTGATATTGTTAATAAGAACTCTTTTAACACTCAGTGAAGCACGTGATTATTTGTAATGTTCAGAAGTGAATGCGGGACAATGCGTTTGCATTCACATCTTTATTAAATGTGGTCCAAATTCACCCCAGACCAACTTTTAAAGGTAGTTTCCGTCATCCGGTCATAATTTATCTTAGGTCTCGTGGCCGAGAGCGTCAGAAGTGACGCTGACATTGAAATAAATCATTTGTTCTTGTTGTATTGCTGATATGATGCACGTAAGTATCATAACTTGGCGCTGTGTTGATTTCTCAATCTAATTTGGATGCTGTTGTGTTCAGAGCTCAGCTGCAGGAGGAACTGAACGCAGTGAATGCCAGGTATCACACTCTGTCACTGATGTAACTCATCCTTTCATCTGATACTAAAGGAAATGCTTTGGTTTATTGCTACTAAGGCTTAGGCCCATATTCTGGAATTTTATGGAATGAATCTTAATATGGGATTAAAATGGTAGCAAATGTGAAAAGAAATGAATAAAACGCCTGATTTTGTGTGCTCTGATGCCATCTCTGGTCAGGAAACACCCTAAGATTATGATGTGTGTGTGTGTGTGTGTGTGTGTGTGTGTGTGTGAGAGTGTGTGTGTGTGTGTGTGTGTGTGTGTGTGTGTGATGATGATATAGGCAAAATAACATTATTCCCTCAAATCACATTTCCTGTATTTCTCCGACCCATCATATTAAATCTGACTTTTGACCAGTGTTATGTTATTTACTGTTATAGTATTTATTAATATTTTGAATTAGCCTTTATTATATAATTAATAATAATATAATTTTAATACTTTAACTTTCACCCAAAAAAATGAAAATTAATTTCCTCGTGTTGTTCCAACCCTGTGTGCCTTTCTTCCTTCCGTGGAACATAAAAGAGGATGTTTTTAGTAAATGTTTCAGTATTTTTTTTTTCTTTCATACGATGTAAGTCAGTGGAAACTAAACCGGCTCATTACCAACATTCTACAAAATTGTTACTTTTGTGTTTTGCAGAAGAAATAAAATGACACAGGTTGAGTAAATAATGATGTAATAATGAGTAAATAAAACTTACTTTATTTCAGTTAATTGGCATCATTTCTCATTTTTGTTTGAGTTTGTTTTTCATCTAATAATTTAAATTTTTTTTATTTCAGCTTTTTTTTTTTTTTGTCAATTAACAAGCACTATTGTTTCTAGTTGTAGCTGTAGTTGTTGGCCTGTGCTGCTCCTGATATCTGAGATGATTTCACCTGAAATCCTTGAGGTTTAGTGTAGTGTCTGCTCAGTGGCACGCAGTGGGGTCACGCGCAGCACAGCACTCTTCCACACACTTTCATCTTTCATCCGCTTCCTGTTCCAGTGAAACCACGAAATACAATTATGACATGACCATTAGCCCTTGAGAATTTGAGAGAGGTGGGTCCAGATGTGCTTTCAGGAATCCAATTTGCTGTATTCCCAACTGATTTCAAACTCACATGGCTCTTTGCAGCCCTCAGAAAGGAGCTTGTACATTCCTATCCGTCAAACGCTCCAGCAGAGCGATCTCTAGTGTATCGACACCCTTCTTTGGGGAAAATTGGCTGAATCTTGGTAGGGACATTTCTGAAAGTTGGGAGAAAGTTGGTAGCATTCCTACCTAACCCAATGCCTGTGACGTGAGGAAGTGGTAGTTATTTTAATGACCAGATTCGTTACCACACAATGTTTTGGCTAATCCGTATTTTTATTTTGCATTGTGCCTGCTGCATACAGCCACGAACGCAGTGCGTATTTCTATTTATTTTAATTAGTTTTTTTTTTTCAGCTTTAGTTTTAGTAATTTTAGTACCCCAGTTTAAATATATAGAAAATCCAGTCATCATTCACTCACCCTCATGCTTCTCCAAACCTGTGTGCCTTTCTTCTGAGGATCATGAAGATATTTTGAGAAAATGTCTCTATTCTACAAAAATTCTTCTGCAGGAGAAAGTAAGTCACACAGTTTGAGTAAACAATGACAGAATTTTCATTTTGGGGTGAACTATCCCTTTAAACTTTTATTTCACCACGAGTTTACATTTTTCTTCTAATGTTTCTATTTTGTTCCAGGCCTAAATCCATACCCGCGCTGTGACAAAGTGTTATTTGATTATAGTTATTTTCAACACACTTAGCTCATGAGATTCACAAGAACGAGACAAGATCAGATTTGAATACTATTTTTAAGAAATCATCTTTTATCTGACTGAAAGTCACAACATGCAAAACGATGCAGGTGCATTTTGAAATGTTTCAGCTAATCGTCTAGTAATGGACGTCGCTTCAGTTCTACTTTCTGAGTATGAATTATCATAAGAGTAAGAGGTTTTGCCACAAACTCCGCTGACTGGCTTCTTGATTTCAGAACTCAGAACTCTAATGAACTTCTGATTTCTGATTCTGAGTCATTTTACTGTGTTAGATGAGCAAAGAATTGAATTGACACTACAAAAAGTAGCTTTAGAAAGAAATACTTTGATTCAACATTGCATAAATAATGATAATAAATGTGTATTAAATTAATATTTGAACATGAAATTATAATTTTTTTTAAACGAAATGATACTCTAATGGAACTAAAACCTCCAGCAGGTGGCGAAAAGTAAACAGTTCTGCTGTGGCTTTGATTGGAACTTTTACGTTTGTGAAATTGAGCTGATAATATAATAAATAAAAGCAGATAATAATAATAAAAAGATAGATTTTATTAAAATTATGTATATTTTTTCCATGTTATTTCCGATGTTATGGTTTGCTCAAATAAGAGTGTGTGTGTGTGTGTGTGTGTGTGTGTGTGTGTGTGTGCGTGCGAGTGTGTGCGTGCGTGCGTTTTTGTGACAAATAAGGGCATAAATTTGTATAATGACAAAGGTATGACATAGGTATTACAGGGAGAAGGTGAATTTTCAGGACATTACCCCATGTCCCCACTTTTCAAAACGTTTATAAATCACACAGAATGGAGTGTATTGAAAATCTGAAATAGCACAAAGTTTCCTGTGTGTGTGTGTGTCTGTGTGTGTGTGTGTGTGCGTGTGTGTGTGAGAGAGTGTGTATGCGTGTGAGTGTGCGTGCGTGCGTGTATGTGTGTGTGTGTGTGTGTGTGTGTGCATGTGTGTGTGTGTATGTGCATGCACATGTCAATAGGAGAATAGTTGTTTTTTTTGTTTGTTTGTTTTTTTTGCTTCTTACTGTCCAAAGGTCAGCTCAGGAAAAAAAAAACTGACTGTAAATATTTCACAACATTCTCATTCGACAAATGAGCATCCACCTTCACCATGAAACTTTTATTAACCCGAGGCGGCAGAAAATTCTGCTCTGCAAATGTGTTTATTTTCCCATCTTTAAACAAGCATAGCAACAAAGTTCCTGCCGTGAAGTCAAGAACACATACTCCATCATACATCGAGAATTAGCATCAGAATTCATCTGTATTACTCTACAGTAACCTGTGCGATTGCTTCAGGTCAGAAGGTTTTGATTTGTGGTTACTGAGTCTGTCCATTAAAGGCCTCTCTATGAGCTCAATCAGCTGAATGGAGCTTGGAAAAGACGAGAAATTATGTGTCATTAATGATAATTGATTTGAACAGGGAAAGTGTCTGTCAGGTGACAGTATGGGTTTTTATTCTTTCAGCGGAGCTTCTGTTTCGGGAAGCTTTAGCTGAGTTATGTGAGGTCAGTTCCTTGCATCATGCGCAGAGCCACATACTATTAGCAGACATAAAATGTAGAAAAAGTCAGTGGTAACATTAGTTAATGCATAGCTATCATAAACTTAACACTTGTCTTTCAAAGTTCAGTTTTATTCAAACTAAAGTGATAATTTGTCCTCCACAAGACAGATGTGATGTGTCACCTCTAATTAATCTTTCAAATATTCATTGTGTCATGAATACTTGATCAAACAGATGAAGATAAAAACCCATCGATCATAACTGTGCATGTAAACAAACTTAATGAGCATTTATTTATCTAGGCAATCCATGTTCATTGTTAGTTCATAAAACTAGTTTAAATGTGTACAATTTAAAGTGTTAAAATCAATTAGCATATGTATAGATTAGCATTAGCATAGATTAATAAATGCTGTAAACATGTTGTTAGTTCGTAGGACTTACTGAATAAACAGTCTGCTTGTTAAAGGTGTAGTTCACCCAAAAATTTAAATTCAAGTTGTTCCAAACCTCTATGAGTTTCTTTCAGCTGTTGAAAACAAAAGAAGATAATCTGACAAATGTTGGTATCCAAACACAGCCACTGACTTCCACAGTGTTTTGTTTCAAGATGAGTAAATAATGACAGGATTTTCATTTTTGGTTGAACTACCGCTTTGTGTCTGACGTCACGCAAAAGCAAAGAACAAACTATGTTAGTATGGTGTGCTGTAATGCTACCGAAAAATGATGACCTTTATCTCCAAGCCTAAATCAGATTGCCAGACAGTGATGCATCTTTTATGAATCATTAAAATATTGGTGTTGGGATGCCGTGGAGCTTGGAGAATAGAAGTGTACACTGAGTGTTTGTGTGATATGAATGCACAGTGTTCATAAACTGCTGTTTTATTCTTAACTGAACCCAGAAACAATATTTCTTACGTCACCACTTAACAAGCATAAACATTATAAAGTGTTAAGATGCCAATGAAACAACTAGCTTATTGATGCGAAAGTGGAGATACACAAAAATCGTTTTGAAAAAAGTCCCCAGAAGCACATGAATAAAGAGCATTTACCCGTGCTTGAGTACTACACCCTAAACGCCACCTTTCCTTTAGAAATGGAAAACACACCTGTGTCCTTTGAGTTTGAATAAGCCCCTTACAGGATAAAAATGTGTGCATATTGGCCGAAAGTAAATCTATTACAATATTATGTTATAATATGTTGTTGGGGCCTTGGTAGAAACGCCACCTGAAGGAGAGGAGCAAGTGCAATCAAAAACTGTAAAAAATTAAAATGTTTAGTGATTTTAAAGTCTAATTTGAAATTATGGTTTTGGGCAAGAATTTTAATTTCAGTGCATAACTATTGAAAACCAATGCAAGTAGGTTAAATGCAGAGCTCAGTGGTCTGAAACTGGATGCAAAATACAAAATGTGCTAAAGTACAGCAGCGGTAAGAACCACCTGTCTTCCTGTGGAATGGATCGCCGATTTAAGCCCTGAAACACCCTGAAGACTCATTTGGATGAAAGTAAACGGCTCTGTTTGCGTTCGCTGGCTCCGCTGGTGTTTGACAGCGGGCCCTTCACTCATTTAACACAAGCAAATCATTTGTCATTAGTATTTAGCCTGAGCAAATCAAGCTCGCGCTCTATTCGAAAGCACTTGACTTCCCCTAAAGCAACATTTAGCTTGTTCTTGCTGGAGGGGCTGCGGAGGACTGAGGGAGCGTTCTGAGCAGAGGAATGAAATGGTTTGTGGAATAATTCGGAGCAGATGATGGCATTGTGAGCGGTGCCAGCAGCTGCCATATGGTCGTGTAATGGGGGCTGTCATCGCCTTTATTACCGAATGACAAGCACCATGTTAAACTTAATAACCCACAGGGGCAGACTGCTGTTTATGTGCTCCTGCAAACGCATTATAAATGAAATAATTTTTGATGGAGTTGTGGGAGGGGGGCGAGTCGCTGTCAGCCAGCCGTAAAGAGGTCTAATGTTGTTTGAAAGGTGGCGCGGTGCGAGAGTGCTAAATAAAAGCCAGTGATTTGCCTGGGGGCAAATACACCCAGCAGGCATCCCCTCCTCTCTTTCACACCCTCCACCAGAATTTGACAAGCTGCCTAAATGGCCCTCTTTTATGTTTAGCCATGAGTAACAAATTTGGGGGGAATCACAGAGTGCTTGCTCGCCTGCCCCAGAACGAACCCTCTCCGAAAAGCCCAAATGAGAGTTTAAAGTGCAAACGATGAAGTGATGATTTACTCTGCTCGTGCTCCCACAGATAGAGCGGTTACAGACTCATATGGTCTCTCTGGAGAGCGAGATCTTGCGAGATTTCCATCGGTCTGCAGCGAAACGCAAGGCGAAAGCCGGCTCTCGGGCAAACCCCGGGATCAGATCCGGAGCCGCGGCCTCCAGCGGGAGACGCATGTCCCGCCTAGAACAGGTACTTCCCCCTACGCTTGACTCTCTCAAGCTCTCATTATTTTTCTGACTGTAGCATATGCAAAAACACAAGCAAGCGGCTGATTGAATCCCAGCTTCTGTCTAGTTGGTATTCAAAAGAGAAAAGAAGAGCAAGAGGGGGGCAGAAAGAGGGAAAAAATCAGATCCTTTGAATTATCTGGGGATGTCTTGCTAGGAGCTTATTGACTGAAATTTGCATGTAGAATTAGCCACCTCTGAGCTGAACCGGGGCCAGGCAGCCCCTTTTCTCCACGTCATGAGCTCTGAAATTGACAGTTTGGCAGGTTAATTTCATTTGAGATTCCTTTGCGTATTCATCCCTGATGGAGGAGGCATCCCAGGCAATCCCTGGCCAATCGATCGCGTTTTCCCGTGACGCTCGTGGTCCCAGCCTTCCCTTCTCTCCTCCTCCTCCTACACTTGCTCTAATTGAGCAGGATACATTTTGAACGGCTCTCTACCAGATGTCTACAAGCTGTTTAACATCCTGCAAAGTCCTCAGTAATTATTTCATGAAAGTTTTATGTCACCTCCTGCATCAGGGTTTATGGCATGACGGATGGCAGGATGATTTCCGGTGATACCAGTTCAGATTTATTTCACCCAAATGCGCCACTATTAACAGAGCAGCATGCTGGAACCTTTCCAGATCTGTCTCTGGTGCGAGAGCGGTTTGAGTTTTTCTGCTAATGAACCACTCTCATATGCATGCTATGGAATACTCCCCAGTCTGTCTGTCTATCTTGGTGAAAATTACTTTTAGTACTCTGTTCTTTTTTTGTTGTTGCTCAAATGAAATAATTGTCATTTCACTACAGGTCAGTATGTTATTATACAGTCAGCAGATTCACTAGTGACTAGATTGTGTCATTTCTACGCACCCAATTCCATGAAACAGCAATAATGCCGTTACAAAGACACTTTATTTTAGTACCCTGTAGTTACTAGTACACAGTGTTGGGCAAAGTTACTTTTAAAAGTAATGCATTACAATATTGCATTACTTCCTAAAAAACTAATTACGTTACTTAGTTACTTTTTATTGAAAGTAATGCGTTACGTTACTTTTGCGTGACTTTTTAAATCTGGGCAGGGCTTGCTTGTTTGCTTTTAATATAAAAAGTTATATTTTTGACAAATATAAAAGCCTTTCACACCAAAAGCCTCAGGCTGAAGGAAATGTAAATCACGTCTGTACAGTAGAACACAGAAGAAGAAAGTTCAACACTCTTCAGCAATAAAAGAAGAAGAAGAAATGTTAGTTTATCTTGTGTAATATTTGCTTATTAGAATTGGATCACCGAAGGTCAGCAGCAAATTGGTTAATAAAATGGGATTAAATACATAAAGGATATTTGTATTATTTAACATATTTAATTATTGCAGCTTTTGTTTCTTGAGTGAGATGAATTAATGCATATTCATATTTATTTTAGAACTACAGTAACATCTTCTGATTTCTCTCAACATGGGGACAGGAGAGCTTTCAATCAATAAATGGGGAAACAAAGTAACTGGCGTTACTTATTTGAAAAAGTAACTCAGATATTTTCTTGGAAATTAAAAAGTAACGCATTACTTTACTAGTTACTTTAAAAAAGTAATCTGATTATGTAACTCGCGTTACTTGTAATGCATTACCCCCAACACTGTCGACAAATAGCTCATTTAGAGTGGAAAAATGTGGCTCTTCACCTTGAAATTGCCTCTCTTCATTTGCGAAGTGAAGAGTTCAAAAAAAGGGTTCTGTTCTTGACTTTAAGCAGCGGCGTGTATCAGAGGTGTCTGTTCCTGTGAAGCGCGATCTCTCCTCGACAGGGCTCCTCTGGCTCTCCCCCATCCCCTCAGGGAACACAGAAGCTCCGTATCTTCTCCTTTTCGGCTTCCCCTGAGCTCCACAGCTGTCAGGCCTCTCTCAGATCCTGCCTGAATGCCTGTGTGTACTCGTCAGGCGCGGGCTCACTTCGGCGTGACAGTGGAGCAGAGCGCTGCGCAGCCCGTGTCACACTAAAGAGCTTCTGAATAAATCCGTGATCAAACCCGCGGAGAGAGAGACTGATCAAAACCTTTTTATATAGTGTTCGATACAAACAAGGGCAAAAGCCGAAGCCTCTTTGATGTGACCACAAACGCTTCCTCTGTGTCACTCCGCCACGTTACGTTATGTTAAACTCTTGGCCCAGCTCTGTGTGTCATGTGTTGTGTTTCCAGCAGGCCTGGAGAGCAATCTCACACCAGAAACATACTATTGCACGGTAAGCTGGTTGATGCAACTGTGCTCAGGTGCTTGCATAATGACTGAGAGGTGGCTCCTGATTGCTTCTACAGCCCTTGTCCTATAAATTCTTAAAAAAGCGAATAGAAAACTGAACATACTATAAACATAGTATCAGTTTCTCTTGGGTTTCATACTTAAATGTTGTAAATGTTAAGATAACGGTTGTTTTACAGACAGTCCTGCTCGTGTGTGATGGTGCAAACAAACGAAAGCATCATAATGTTTCATTCAATCAAACAAACAGATTGTTTATATATGTATACACTGCTGTTCAAAAGTTTGTGATCTGTAAGATTTGTAATGTTTTTTAAAGAAGACTCTTCTGCTCATCAAGGCTGCATTTATTTGATCAAAAATACAGAAAAAACAGTAATCTTGCAAAATGTTATTACAATATAAAATAATAGTTTCTATTTTAATATACTTTAAACTATAATTTATTTCTGTGATGCGCAGCTGTATTTTCAGCATCATTACTCCAGTATAAAGTGTCACATGATCCTTCA
>NW_015643640.1:1713172-1713584 GCF_001515625.1 Sinocyclocheilus rhinocerous | reverse complement strand
ATAATTTATTTCTGTGATGCAAAGCTGTATTTTCAGCATCATTACTCCAGTATAAAGTGTCACATGATCTTCAGAAATCATTCTAATATGCTGATTTATTATTAGAATTATCAATGTTGTGCTGCACAATATTTGTTTGGAAACTGATACTTTTTTCAGGATTCTTTGATGGAAAAAAAGTTTAAAAAGAACAGCATTTATTAAAAATATAAATCTTTTCTAACAATATAAATCTTTGCTATCACTTCTGATCAATTTAACACATCCTTGCTGAATAAAAGTAAATTAATTTATTTAAAATAAAATTAATTTCTTTCAAAAAAGAAAGAATAAAAACTTACCGACCCCAAACTTTTGAACTGTAGTGTATATTGTTAGAAAATATTTCCATTGTAAATAAATGCTCTTCTTC
>NW_015643640.1:1702859-1712369 GCF_001515625.1 Sinocyclocheilus rhinocerous | reverse complement strand
ATACTGATTTCTGAAGATCATGTGACACTGAAGACTGGAGTAATGATGCTGAAAATACAGCTGCGCATCACAGACATACATTACAGTTTACTGTATATTAAAATAGAAAAATGTTATTTTACGTCATAATAATATTTAACAATATTACACTTTTTCCTGTATTTTTTATCAAATAAATGCAGGCTTGATGAGCAGAAGAAACTCCTGTAAAAAAAAAAGATCCCAAACTTTTGACCGGTAGTGTATTTCTATTGTTTATGGTTATCTATAAGAAAGTAGAAAAGAAATCATTTTAGCATC
The DNA here is from genome assembly GCF_001515625.1 of Sinocyclocheilus rhinocerous. Lineage (NCBI taxonomy): Eukaryota > Metazoa > Chordata > Actinopteri > Cypriniformes > Cyprinidae > Sinocyclocheilus > Sinocyclocheilus rhinocerous. The sequence goes on along the minus strand of NW_015643640.1, from coordinate 1,712,069 downwards.
AAAACATGACTGGCATTTAAGAGGCTCATTCTCAATGTTAGTCCAGTTTAGTTGCAAAATCAAAATCCCAATTTCTTGAGCAGCAAATCAGCATATTAGCATGATTTCTGAAAATCATGTGACACTGAAGACTGGAGTAATGATGCTGAAAAATGCATATATACAGGTGCATCTCAATAAATTAAAATGTCGTGGAAAAGTTCATTTATTTCAGTAATTCAACTCAAATTGTGAAACTCGTGTATTAAATATTAATACATGAGTTTCACAATTTGAGTTGAATTACTGAAATAAATGAACTTTTCCACGACATTCTAATTTATTGAGATGCACCTGTATTTAAACATACAACAGTTACAGTTTTACTGTATTTTTAAATATATTTACTGTATATTTAATCAAATAATTATAGGGAGGGAGCATAAGAGACTTCTCTCTAAAACATGAAAAACTTTGCAGCGGTATTCAGCTCTGTCATTACAGGAATACATTACATTATCAAATATATTAAAATAGAAAACATTTACCGATGCCTTGTCCAAATACCCACACTTGCGGTCTTGGCCACTTGCGACAGGTAGTAAGTGCACAAGACTGTCCCAGGTCCCAAAAACACCAAAGCGCAGTGCCCTTAACACACACTAAATCCGGAGCGGTTTTCGAGGCTTAGTGTATCCCATCATGTATCATGTTCTGGAAATAAATCGTGAGACTTTTTGCAGAGATCTCACAAGAGGTCACGGAAACCTTTCCAATGTATGCTAAATATTAATAATAATTATTACATATAATTTGGTAGCAAAACAAATAATTTATTGGTGCAAATGAGTAGTGGTGATGATTATTTTGTACAACATTTGCAACTGCTTTTTTTTCACTTAATTAGAAGCACCACAAAATTACAGGGACTACTGAACAGACATTTAGAAGATGATTTTAAAACGCAAAGCATTGAAAATAAAAATAAAGCTCTGTAAACACTTGCACTTTTGCAGCACTATAAGTGTGTCCCATCAGGTGATGAAAAGTTCTACACACACTTGGACCAAATACAGGAAATACGTCATAGAAGTGCTCAAGTGCAAAGACAGCAAGTGTGGGATTTTGAACAAGGCACGGGCCTTTGGTGCTGTAAAGCTAATTGAAAGCACAGAAAAAGGAAAGGAAAATTTAATTTGAACACTTCTTTTAAGGAACACAAGCACATGAATGTGCCATGGGAAAACCACACAATTACAAAATCCGGCCCTTTATATTGCGTTGTTTATTTATTATTTTGTTATTGAAGACATAACTTCAAATGAACGCTTTTTGCTGAAACCAAATCTTCCAGCAGTTTTGTGTGTGTGTGTGTGTGTGTGTGTTTGTGTGAGAGTGTGCGAGTGTGTGTGTGTGTGTGTGCGTGTGAGTGTGCGTGTGAGTGTGCGTCCTTTACGCCTTCGTCACCCGGGTGTTGAAAGTTAGGTGAGACACGAGCAGCACACACTATCTGTGTTTCAACTAAACATTCAAAAAAACTTTACTCGTTTTTAAGCCTCATCAATTGAAACATTCAAGCGAAGAATAAGTGTTTGAGAACTCACGTGCTGTTTGAAGATGTGTGCATATGAGAGAGAGAGAGAGTGTGTGCATGTGCGTGTGTGTGTGTGTGTGTGTGTGTGTGTGCGTGTGCGTGTGTGTGCGCACATGCGCATACATGATTGTTTGTTTGTTGGACTCAGAATGCTGCATTATTAATGGCGTGGTGAGCGGGCAGCAGGTTGAATGCCCCTCTCGCTGCCCCCTGCTGCCCTGCAGTGTGATCACGCACTTTAATTGGCCAGAGCTGGAGTGTCCGGATTTGATTCTCTTGTCTGATTAGCTGAAGAAAATCACAGTAGTGCGTGGAACGTGACTGTGTGTGTAGTCTATGTTCATTTGAGAGTTCTTTCTTTTTTCCCCCTCTTTGGCTTGTGTAAGAATGTTTTTCTGTAAGAAAACTTTACGGGGAATCAACAGACAGACTTCTGAATTCTATAACGTGAAGAAAATGCCAGGAGAGGAAGCAGACACTCCTGCTCAGCTCACCTCAAACAGTCCTTAAACAGTCTGCTATAGCAGTTCACCCAAAATCTGCTTCAGGACTGACTAGAGCTGTAGATCAATTAAAAAAATGAATTGGTTGCTTGTGTTTTTGTAATTAATCATAATTAATTGCACCTAATATTATTTGTAATCATGAGTATATAAATATAGATTGAATCTCCAAATTGATGTGGAAAAAAACAAAGACTTCAACACAAACAACAACATAGATATATTTTTATTTGTTTAATATGAAAATATGAATGAAGGCCACTATTGTCACAGTCTGCCTACTGTGTAGGAACGAGGAGCGCGGAAACGACGAAGATTAACACTGGGAACAATCTTTATTAAAGCAAACAAAGACTTACACGAAGGAACACACACGTAGGACATCGTGCTGACTTATAAGACTGGACGCAGGACTCAGGAAAACATAGGGCTTAAATACAGGAACTAAACGAGGGAATTGACAAGAAACACCTGAAATCAATAGACACAATCAAACACCAGAGAAACTGGGTCATGGGGAGCACATGCGGAGCAAAACACAAGACACGGAACACAGGGGCAGTCCAAGGGTGTGACATTACCTCCCCCTCCCGGAAGGCACGTCCATGCGCCTCATAACTTCCAACGGGGAGGGGGGTGGGCGCTCTGGAGTCCTCTAGGAACAGGCTTACACGGGACACCTCCAGGCCGGTACCTGTTCCAGGACCCATAGCGGAGCGGGCAGTTCAAGGAGCCATGGTGGAGCAGGCAGACTAGGGAGCCTTGGCGGAGCAGGGAACTCAGGGGGCCATGGTGCAGCAGGCAGACTAGGGAACCATGGCGGAGCAGGAAACTCAGGGGGCCATGGTGCAGCAGGCAGACTAGGGAGCCATAGCGGAGCAGGAAACTCGGGGCCATGGCAGAGCAGGCAGACTAGGGAGCCATGGCAGAGCAGGGAACTCAGGGCCATGGCAGAGCAGGCAGACTAGGGAGCCATGGCAGAGCGGGAAACTCAGGGCCATGGCAGAGCAGGCAGACTAGGGAGCCATGGCGGAGCAGGAAACTCAGGCGGCCATGGCAGAGCAGGGACCTCAGGGGGCCATGGCGGAGCAGGCAGACTAGGGAGCCATGGCGGAGCAGGCAGCTCGGGGAGCCATGGCAGAGCAGACAGTTCAAGGGGCCATGGCGGAGCGGCCTCCATGGCCTTGGGCTCGGCACTCGGCCCGGGCCTCTACGGCCGGAGCCCTATAGCCCCCCTCCCCCCAAAAAAAATTTCCTTGGGGGAAATTTCAGGTTCTGAGGCCTTCCGTGGGCCTGACGTAGGAGCAGCGGCCCTCCCTGGGCTTGACTTGAGAACTGTGGCCCTCCCTGGGCTTGACTTGGAAACAGTGGCCCTCTCTGGGCTGGACTTGGGAACGGGAGCCCTCTCTGGGCTGGACTTGGGAACAGGAGCCCCTCTGGGCTTAACGTGGGAACAGGAGCCCTCTCTGGGCTGGACATGGGAATAGGGGCTGGAGCCGACACTGGAGCGGATTCAGGGGTTGGAGCCGACACTGGATCAGACTCATGGGCTCGAGCTAACAATCTTTTCCTCCTTAGATTCCTCCCCTGGTTTGAGGTTAAGGAGCGGGCTGCTGTCAGCTGAGGGCTTGGGAGGGAATCAGCCGGCAGCTTGACAGTGGAGTGGCCGACGGACTTGACGATGGAGCAGCCAGCAGACGTGACAATGGAACGGCCGGCGGGCTTGACTGCGGAGCGGCCAGCGGGCTTGATGTTGGAGAGGCTGGCGGGCTTGACGGCGGGCTGGTTCTGAATCGGGGCCGGACACTGAGCCCTCCCCGGGGCGGACTCAGGGACTGGAGCCGACACTGGAGCGGACTCAGGGGCTGTAGCCGACGCTGGAGCAGACACAGGGGCTGGAGCTGACAGTCTTTTTCTCCGCGTTCTCCTCTTTTGAGCAGAGGTAAAGGAGACAGCTGCTGTCAGCTGAGGGCTTGGGAGGGAATTGGCCAGCAGGCTTGACAAGGGAACATCCATTGGGCTTGACTTGGGAATGGCCAGCGGGCTTGACAGCTGAGTGGCCCGCGGGCATGAGAGTGCAGCGACTGACGGGCTTAACTGTCGAGCGACCGGCGGGCTTGACGGCGGGCTGGTTCTGAATCGGGGCCGGACACTCTCCAGACACCGGATGATCCCTTCCCTCCAGCTCAGTCCAGTGGTGTCTGGGAGGTCGACTGGGCGATGGTAGTTGGCCCCGATCCAGAACAGAGAATTCAGTGTTGCGTCATCCAGCGCCGTCATAACGGCAAGCCCGCAGAATTCTCGGGCGAACTCGACAAATGGGAGATTCCTGTGGGCTAGGGCAGAGAATTTTGCGGCGGTTTCTATAACCGCGGAGGGGAAACGGAGAACAAAACACTTAAAAAAAACGGAAACAAAAACACGGGGAGAAGGGGCGCCGCTTACTGTTTATTGGTCCAGTCTTCTGTCACGGTCTGCCTACTGTGTAGGAACGAGGAGCACGGAGACGATGGAGATTAACACTGGGAACAATATTTACTAAACGAAACAAAGACTTACACGAAGGAACACACACGTAGGACAACGGGCTGACATATAAGACTGGACGCAGGACAACACAGGGCTTAAATACAGGAAGTAAACGAGGGAATTGACAAGAAACACCTGAAATCAATGGACACAATCAAACACCAGAGAAACTGGGTCATGGGGAGCACATGGGGAGCAAAACACGAGACACGGAACACAGGAGCAGTCCAAGGGCGTGACAACTATGTGTAATAGATTTTTTTTAATAAAAGGTGTAATTCTAGCCATTAAATAAGCAAAGTATAATTGAAAGACAGGCCTAAATTGCAAATGATCAGATTGTTTTAATTTATCATTTATTAACAATAACAGAACTTTAAAAATATGATAACAGCTTTAAGTAATTTAATTAAAATATTTGAATATAATATAACGTTAACTAAAGGATATGCAGGATAATAGAATAGCTACTTTAAAAACAGATGGTAATTTCATTAATTACTTGTAATAGGTTAAACAGGAACTATCACTAAATATAACTTGTTATTTTTCCCAGCACTAGTACTGATGGAAATATTAGTTGTCTAGTTGTCTCATAATATTTGGGTAGTCTTTTTGGGGTGAATCTAGATGTATGGGCCTGATAAAGTACAGCAGATAAATGGAGAGGAGGCAGTGAGGTACATGTTGATCTTACCGTGGTAAAAGCCGCATCACACCATCAGCTGGAGTTCTGGGGGTTTTAACAGCAGCTCTGCACCTGTGTATGTGAATGTACTCATGTATATTCATGAGTTCACCTCGCTGTATGCTCTGCCTGTTATTCTAGATTGAAGTATTAGAGTAAAGCACTCCTCCAGATGTTCTGCAGGGGAAATAAGAGAGCAATTTTGTCCACTAAAAAAAACAACTTTTACACCTAAATAAATGGGAAGTACTTTTGACATGTTAAAAACGAATCATTCACTTGAGATATCAGTAGTCTAGTAAAAGCTGGTTTAGTCTACATTAGGATGCTCAACCATGTTGAGCTGAACACGTCTCGTGGACACTTTAGTTGCAGAATAACGTCAGGATTGTTTAGAGATGCCCTCTGCAAATATAGTGTTTCTTCATTTAGATTTAAATCTTTTGGCATTCTGATGGTTGTGAGTGTTAATCTCAACACCACCAGTGTTGGGGTAACGCATTACAAGTAACGCGAGTGACGTAATCAGATTCCTTTTTTCAAGTAACTAGTAAAGTAACGCATTACTTTTTAATTTACAAGAGAATATCTGAGTTACTTTTTCAAATAAGTAACACGCAAGTTACTTTTTTTTCCAATTTTATTGACTGACAGCTCTCCTGTCCCCATGTTGAGAGAAATCAGAAGATGTGATTCAGTATTCCTCAAAATGAATAAAAATAATGCAGCTCAGAATATGACGCAAACCTGCAATAATTAAATGTTAAACAACACAAATATCCTTTATGTATTTAATCCCATTATATTAACCAATGCCTTTGCTTCTGACCTTCGATGATTCAGTTCAACCGTACTAATAAGCTCACATTACTCTAGACAAACATTTGTGTGTCTTTTTTTTATTGCTGAAGTGTGTTGAAATTTCTTCTTCTGCACTCTACTGTACGGACGTAAATTTACTTTCCCTTCAGCCTGAGGCTTATTCGTTTCACTTTTGGTGTGAAAAGGCTTTTATATTTTCCAAAAATATAACTTTTTTATTTTAAAAACAAACAAGCAAGCCCTGTCCAGATTTAAAAAGTAACGCAAAAGTAACGTAACACTTACTTTTCATAAAAAGTAACTAAGTAATGTAATTAGTTACTTTTTTATGGAGTAACGCAATATTGTAATGCATTACTTTTAAAAGTAACTTTCCCCAACACTGAACACCACTATTATATCGGTTGTCCAAACAGAACCAATGCAGTGCATGGAGTGTTTAGCATCTTTATCTGGAGTGATAAAGCAGTACTAGTTTGAAAACCAAGGAAATGTTCAACAGCACTAGGACTCTTCAACTCACTTTTTAGCATTTGAAGCATTCCAGATACTGATTCTGTGCAGTAATGCTGTGTATTTTTCACTGACGCTGTCCCAGTCGTCATTTAATATATTATGAGAGAGTCATTGAATCATTGACTCAACCAGTTTGTAAAAATGCACTTATTAAGAAATGAAAAACCATAACCATAACTGGTTACTCAGTGACGTGCAATGGTTGATTCTGCTGGGGTTTTTTTTACACTTGCTCCAACAGAGCCACTGCACCATTTTTGCATTTTACTTGAGCTGCCGCATGAAGGCGAAATCATACTCACAATCTGAATGTCATTATAACAGCATGCATAATAATAATCTGACAAAATGTGGCCTTTACTCTCTCGTGTAATTGCATCAGAAATTGCATCAGTGTTAAACAGTTTTACTATCAGTTCCACACTAAGAAAAAGCACATTATTTTTATTCATTTGCAAATTCTGCTGCCTGTTTTTTGTTTTCTCTCTCTCTCGTCTCTGTGCGAGTGAGAGTGTGTTTGGTCAGTATTAGCGTTCGTGTCGGGTGTCACACTGCTCTCAGCTCACATTGATCCCTGTGCCCTTTGTGGTCCGCTATCGATCCTTTATTTTGCTTATTTTAATGTCTCTCTCTCTCTCTCTCTCTCTCATTATATTGTCTAGGCAGAATAGACAAAGCTCCTGTGATAAATGGCCAAGTTCAATTAAAGGCAGAAGCCGAGTTGTGCTGCTGTAGCAGAGCTGAAGTGTCACGGCGCTCGTGTAGTGATCACACACACACACACACACACACGTCACATGCAGTATTAGCACAGGACGCATCTCTTCTTACAGACTCTCTGATGTATATTAGATGAGTCGAATGGCTTCTCGCTTCCCTACGTGTGCGGCTGATGGTTGTTGTAGCAGCACCTGATGTAATGCATCTGCTGCAGCGCGCGCGTCTGTGTGTGTGTGTGTGTGTGTGTGTGTGTGTGTTCCTTGTTCTCTCTAAGTGGAACACATGCTCAACAGTGAAGTGACACTTTCATCAGTCAATCACACTGCATTTCTCTGCGGAGCTTCCCGCTGACGTCTCTGCTTTCCCCCGCTCTCGCTCCTTCCTTTCTTAAATGCAGAATTAGCATGTTTTTATCTGATCGAGCGCTCCGGCCGCGCGCTGCTGCTGTGACGCAGTGCATGCAGGTGACAGAAGTGCTCTGTGAATCTGAGCTCCTGATGTCACGGATGACAGAGGAAGTGCACTTGACGTCCTCTGACAGGTTCGACGCGTTCAGGTCAGTTTTCTGCTGAAGGCTGCTGTCACACCTTTGAGCCGTTCAGATTAATCACGGCGCTGGGATTAATCACGGTGTGGCAGAAGCTCTCCTATCAGCCCGGCGGAGGGCCTGACAGCCGTTTGACAGGCCGCGCCTGTAATATGCGTAATTTGCAGGTGTAGTCCGTGTTCTTCTTTTAGGAAGGGTCGGGATTACCCCAGGATTAGACTTCTCTTCTGACAGCGAGGCTTTCAGAGGCTGTTAGCGCTAAACCAAACTAACCGAGTGCGCCGGGAGAGACGAGTGTGACTGGATTCTAACAAGCTTGACAGTTTAATTTACTGCTCCAGGTGACTGACTGGTCGTAAATCAGTGATCTGTGGAAGCCGTCTGCTCAACCGTTCTCACGCAGAACACTCGAACAAAGGCTTCTCGCGGTCCACGTTCAGTTTGAGAGAAAAACACTGCTGCATTTCACTGAAGTGTGTTTTCAGGACTCTTGTGTGTTAACTTTTTATAGATAAGGATTAAATATGTGTAGCACAATTATGTTTCATATTATACAAATGTTATATTATTTGTCGTTCTGACATCCCTAGTTTAAAGATTAAGTAATAATAAATTACGTCTTTATTTAAATTAGTTTTTATTCTAAATGTTTATACAGCTTACTTCATGATCTTCAGTTAATGTTTTCATCATTTCTTTTCAACTTAGTACAGTGACAATATAAATGATTTGTAATGATATATATTTTTTGGAAATATTTTGTCTTTATAATATCACACTTCTCTTTTTTCACTGTTTTTTTACATAAAAATATATTTTTATAATGATTTATAATTCTTTAACTTTGTAACATGAAAATATTTTCTTTATAATATCACACTATATACATAAAATATATGTGTATATATGTATATAATTACATCAAAATTTATATTTTTATATTTGCTCCTTTTTAAATGTATACCTTTATATTTTAGGAAGTGAGTCCCTCTTGCGGTCCTTGGCATCAAAACATTTGAAATCCTGTGCTTTATAAGACCGCTTATAGAGGGCCAGAGGATGCGTCTGGGTGTGGACAGAAAGCCACATGATCCTCCAGTGCAGGGTCATTTATAAACCCTCAGATTACTGGAAACACCATCAGTGCCTCTCTGTGTGCTGCAGACATGTCTTTCACTAGTACAAACCTAAAACAGAGAGCGAGAGAGATAGAAAATGCTCTATTAAAAGGTCAGAAACCGGATATCAGCAGTTGCATGAATGGTGTTTGAGATGTTCCACAAGAATCTGTGTGTGTGTGTGTGTGTGTGTG
>NW_015643640.1:1674522-1702508 GCF_001515625.1 Sinocyclocheilus rhinocerous | reverse complement strand
GGGTAGGGTTGGTGTAGGGCAATAGAATATACGGTCTGTACAGCAGAAAAACCATTACACCTATGGAGAGTCCCCACAAGGATAGCTGACCAGACATGTTTGTGTATGTGTGTGTGTGCGTGTGTGTGCGTGTGTGTGTGTGTGTGGACGTTTTCCCCTGATTTGCCCATGTTGCATACTGGGTGCAGTAAGAAATCATTATGTTTGGACAGAGGGTGAGAAATCGCATCTGAGTGTTGTTATAAACTATGTGGTTTTATTCCCCAAACAGGGCTTTGTGTTATTCACTTAGTTCTCTGCAGTAAGTGTGTATGTTAGTGAGTGAGAGAGCAATTAGCACTAGTGCTCAGCTTTCAGCTCTACGCAGTGCTGAGAAACTCCCAGAGTGCACTGGGACGAGCCCACAATGGCTCTATTAGGGCTCACAATCAACAGAAACACACAGGAATGATCTGCCTCCTCATTAGCATACGGCTGTAATCGGATTTAGGGCTTTAATCACAAACTGCTATGTGGTCCTGAGCCTAAAATCTGCTCCTTAATCATAAAATTCACCAGAAACTGTTCAATCAGTCGTTTGCTTTTCGTCCTGCCGCTCCCTTAATTTATCTTTATCTGCTCCTTTGTTCGGCAGCGTGTGTGTGTGTGTGTGTTTACTGCTTGTGTGTGTATGTGTGTGTGTGTTTACTGCTTGTGTGTGTGTGTGTGTGTGTGTGTGTGGGTGTGTGTGTGTGTGGTGAGCAGCAGAAGGCATCTCTGCAGACGGAGTTGGAGCAGTGGAGACAGTGAACCCGGAGCACCTGCAGGCCCAAGTCAAGCAGCTCACTCTCCGACTGAAGTTCTTGAACAGCTTTTCTCATCTCAGTGTGTTTGAGGGACATATTAAAACGGGGACCTGTGTGGGCCAATTCATGAAATCACTGTTTGTGGAAGTATTTTCTTTATGAAGGCCTTTTGGGTATGTTTATGACTATTTTTTACATTTACATGTATTTATTTAGCAGTTACTTTTATCCAGATCGATTCATGAGGGACATAACAAGCAGTTCATCGCAGGCCGACAATATTCACATACAATGGCAGGTTTATTAGAAAGCAATATAATAATATGAAACAATATAACATAAGTAAGGAATAACTAACGACGGGCCGTTGAATTATTGAAAAATAATGCACACCTGAGGCAATAATACGGCCACAACATGAAACAGAGTGGCTGTTACACCTCGGGTGTGCATTATTTTTCAATAATTCAGCGGTCTTACAATATTTAAGAATGTTAAATAATTTTATGATTTGTTTATGTACCCTGTGCAGTAGTTTCTCAACCATTTTCAGACTAGTCAGGTGAGAAAATTAACCCATTGTCGATATTTTACCCAAAAAAATGTAAATGTATTATTAATTATATATATTGTTAAAATGAATCGTTTACTCCTTTACTGTATTCCACCACTTTTGTACACCACAACTGCAATAGTGCAGGTATTTACTAAAGCAACATATAATAATTGCATTTAGACACCTCTTCAGTTAAGTCTGCTATAATATGGTTTAACTGTTCAAAAGAAGTGTTAAATATGCACATATATAGTGTTAATTAGGAGTCAACGATTATCGACCTGGCCGATTATCGGCACCGATATTAAGTTTTTTATGGTTATCGGTATCGGTCATTTTAAAAACCGATTTGCCGATAAAATAATTTAAAAGCATTTAAAGAAAGTTTTTGTCGGAGCCCTTGTTATTCTTAATTTTTACATTAATTTTCATTTTTACACCAGACATATATATATATCGGTTCAAAATATCGGTTATCGGTCTACTTGATCTGTAATAATCGGCATCGGCCCTGAAAGACACATATCGGTCGACCCCTAGTGTTTATGTCAGTTATACACTCTATATGTTCATAAATGAAGACGTGTGATTTGCTGTGGATTTGATGGCCAGAACAAACAAACAAACAAAACAGCTCAAACTCAAAACAAAGTTCAAACACGCATTGAAATGTAAAGTTTGAGTTTCTCCATTTGAAGTATGTTTTCACCCCCCTTCATTTTTTCTCTTCTTTTTCTCCCTATAAACAAGTTTTTGGTCTATAATATCAGCCAATTGAAATATGGGGTCTGGCACTGCTCTTTACGTCTGTGTGTCGGTCTCGATGGTAGTGTCATGTTCGAGAGACGGGCGAGTGTGTGTGGGTGTGTGTTATGTGCAGTCAGGATGTGTGCTACATAAACGAGTCCTCCGTTCCTTTCAACTAAAGACGAGGTGCACATCCAAATATCCATCATTCACATGATCACAGGCATCCCACCAACTCGAGCTGTCGTCAGGGCTTTCAGATTGACACGCATTCACAGAGGTGGAACAAATGTGCCACTAAACAGATCAAAAGCCCGCGTAATAAGTAATGCTAGACATGATAAATATATAAATATACAGTGCTACAACACAAAATAGAAGATTCATTCAAGAAAAAATCTACTTCAGAATGCAATTGTCATTTTCTTAAAAATGCAGAAGTTATATTTCTGTTCATTTTAGACATTTTTAAAAAATGTTTAAACCGCTTTCTACAAAATTTGGATTTAATGGCATTAAACAAACAGTGTATAAAAAATGAATGTTTTTCTTGTTTTGAATATATGACTGTGTGCATGTCTTGATCATTTAACAGAAAATATGAAAATGATTATAGCTTATGTTGGATTTTATTTGCAAATTATGAATTTTCATGTAGTTACTCCATTTGACCAACCTTGCCTTTTCATAAAAAGGTCAGCATATCTAATATAATCTAATATAAAAAAACAAATACTGACTGTGGTGTTCAGAAAAGATTATTTCCTGTTTATTATTTCCTTTACGTTTCTCCTGTCATGAAAACAAAAGCGCTTCCCGTATTTTGCTGACTTTGATCTGGCTAACTTTTTTTCTTCAAATGTAACTATTTCATTACTTTATTCTTTCTTATCAAGACTACTATATCAAACAAACTTTTTTTAAATGAAATTTTAATGAAACGTTTTACTTTCCCTGACCAATACACCACCTAAACATTTATTTCCATTTAGCTTCATATAAATATGCATACTTTTCTAATTACTTAATAGATCTGGACAAAAAATGAGCATCACATCAGGGACCATATGCCCAAACCCAGGACATGTGTAGATGTGTGTATTTGCGTGAAACAGATGTGAAACAGCGTCCTCATTAAGCATCCGACGGATGAGTCCTGCACGATGGGGCATCAGATGATGGGATAAATGTGCGACTCTTTCTCTCCGCAGAACGCCGGCAGTGAGATGAGCAAACACTCGGCTGCTAACAAGAGCCTGAGGGCTCAGTAAGATAAAAGAGATCAGACGCTGAAGGAGCTGCACGAGAGGTAAATGCTCTCTATCCCCTCTCTTTCCTCCTCAGTCTTGAGGTCTTCGCACTTCTTCAGCCTCTCTATCTGTCTTTCTCTTTCCTGTGCTCCGGGTCACATGGGCAGCGTCTGATTCCAGCGTGCGGCAGACTCCAGCAGCGTTCCTAGATCTTCAGACCCGTGAAGCTGGCTGTGTATAGAGACAGTGAGAGGACGAGTCATAAGACGTCTGACAGTCGCTTGTCTCCTCCCTGTCCTGTTTACTTCCTTCCTTTCTTTCTGTCCGCGTCACTCGTTTAGAGCAGTCTCAGTGGGAGAAAATGGCTGCTTTACAGTTTTTGCCTATTGCTTACACACGTTTTGCTAAATTTGGCTCATTGTGTCAAAACTCTACACACAAGCAAATAAGACACAACACTGGGAAATAAACCATTCACATCTATGTCAAATTGAAACTCTGCTATCAAAACCTAACAATCCTTTGTCAAAATGTCACTCTGATGACAAAATGATACCCACTTGCATCATATGAATACACTTTCAGATCAGCAGCAATTTTGAACTAAGTGTCTTATGTATGAAATAGTGTGTAGTGTCTAGGAGCAAGTGTGTTGCAGAAAGGAGCAAGTGTGTTACAGAATTGCAACTAAAGTGCAAAGCAGCGCTTTTGTTTAAGGTATGGTTACACTGTGTTTAAGGTATAGTAACAAAAGCTTCAAGTTTTGTTACTTTGGTCTAAGCATGTGTCTATAGTGTTCAAGCAACGGGCAAAAACTGTAATACATAACACATTTAGTGAGGCTTTGCTTGAAAAATACTTGCCATTAAGGCAAATCCTGCATTTTTTTAAATTTTTCCTCTCAAGGAAAATTAATCTTGTTTGAAGGATGTTCACATTTCTACTGGAACACTAGGGTATGGCTTGGGAATACCTTTGTGTGTGTGTGTGTGTGTGTGTGTGAGTGTGAGTGTGTCTGTGTCTGTGTGTGTGTGTGTGTGTGTGTGTGTGTGTGTGTGTGTGTGTGTGTCTGTCTGTCTGTCTGTCTGTCTGTGTGTGTGTGTGTGTGTCCGCAGACGGCTAAAACTCAGGGCTTCTGTGACAACATGTGAAATCACAGACGAGCAGAAGCCGCCTTACGCCACGCGGCTTGTTTAAATTAAATACATGTCTAGACGCTTTAAAAAATACATTTGCTGCACTGCCTTCAAAAAAAGTGAATTTCAAAGCATGCTGCCATGTCCTGAGTCAATATCCGGCGCAGAGGTCTCTGCCTTATTCATAAAGGCCTGCCTTTCATGTGCCGCCTGTTGTCTTTCCATATCATCAATGTATTCATCTCCTTTGTTTTCTTCTGCAAACTGCGCATCCGTGATCTTTGAAAGCACTTACAACTGTATTAGCATCCAAAATGCATTCAGAATTAGCGATCTAGCACCAAAGAGACGAAGCAGAGGAAAGCGCTCGAGCGGTTTAGAGAGCCGGGCGTTTCATCGGTATCACCGTCCTGCCGCTCTTTTTAGCCGAGCTTACCGCTAAAATAAATGTTATAGATCTAATTGCCATTTTCTCCCTGGAGCTTTGGGAAGGATGGAGTGAAGCGTGACTGTAAGTCAACAGGAGACAGGCTCTGTCCACTCTACAGCGGGGTCAATATGGCTTCTCTCATTAATGGCTGTTGGGTAACCCGACTCCATTTCAGCTTTATTTAATTTAATGTCACTCCTATAAGAAGCTCTCACATTTATTCAGTGCATTTGCTTCAGGCACTCTCTCGCTGGAATTTCAGGATATTTATTTACAAAGGACCTTTGCTCATCATTACAGCAGCTGTGGTCAAGGAGGCAGTGCGTACAAATGTTAACATATTCCAACACTTTTACATGTCAGAGATGTGTAGATGTTTAAACCCTTTAGGAGGAATCTGGGTACAACACTGCTGGCATTTGATTTGTTTTTCTCTCTGTTTAATTATTCATTTCCATTTGTTAATTTTTAAAGTGAGCGAGTGCACATGACAAAGGAGTAAAACACAGAAACCCCTGATGTTTGCGTGCAGGGTTGGTGTTTTAGAGAGGGATGTGATGATGAAGAGGCAGCTGGTGGAGCATCTCAGGTGCAGACTGAAGATTTGCCAGGACTCTGAGAAGAGTCGTAGATCAGCGGCTGAAGATTTGGAGAAGAAAGTAGGTCCGCTGCTAGCCATGGCAACAGCCTTGGAGCAACCTGGAATTAATTATTCTCTCTGCCGTTATTGATTGTGTCACTCATCCACAGTCTGAATGTCCTAGGCTTCCACGTTTCACTGTCTGTTTAAAAATATTGAAGTAATTGAATTTTCGGTCTCAGCGACCCCGGTCTTATTTAATAACAATTGCTTTTCTTTTTTAGATGAAATCTCTCGCTGATGAGTCGACTAACCGGAAAGCCCTGCTCGACTCTCTGAAGAGAAGATTGACAGTTGCCACTGCAGAAAAAAACCAGCATGAGGCAACCAGCCAAAAACTCAAAGAAGAGCTTCAGAGAAAGGTTCAAGCGCATCTGTTCATCACTCAGGAATTGTAATGCTTTTTCTGGAGCTTGCCGTGCGTTGTATTGCAGGATGGCTTTTGCTTTTTCTTTCTTTGCCTTTGTTCACCTAATTACCATCAGTCTCGTTTGATGTTTGGCGCCAATGCCATACTTTGCCCCAGTTTCATCTTTCAGTTCATTCTATCCGTTATATACAGTGTCCTAATTGGTGAAACACTTGTTAAGTGTGTTTATTTGGCTGGGCTGATCCTCAGGAGCAGAGAATGGCCATCTTGCAGGCGTGCAAGAGCGTGATCAGATCATGGCTGAGCTGGAGCAGACGGCGTCTGAACACATGCAGGGTTTGGTCGAGCAGAGCTCTCAGACTCTGGAAACACTGCGTGGAAAACTCAGCCTCGCCGAGTCCCGGCTGCAGCAGTTCCACACCTTCACTGAGGTATCACACCGGCCTGCATTCAGTTCGTCATCACGTCAGTTTTACACTCGAGTGATCCGATCAGCCGATGCATATTACTGCTTTACACCTGGTAGTACCAGCATCTCAAACGCGTCTCCTGTGATTGCATTTCCGAAGCATCAAAACGTCAGTACTGGTGGCTAAATAGATCATATTCTGTAGGTCAGAGTGTGATAAAGAAAGAAAAATATATAATAGGGATGCACGATATTATCGGAACATTATCGATATCGGCCGATAATGGCTTAAAATGCAAAAATCGGCATGAGCCCGATATGAAAATTTATGCCGATATTCCTTACCGATAAGATGAATAACTTGCATGTGCTCAGATTTATTCATTAATGTGTAATATGTTGTTTGTTTGATTATGAAAACTTAAATACAAGGAGCTCTAAAAGATTTTCTCTTTTATTTTAGACCATCTACAAATGTTAAATATTCGAATAAAACGTTAAGGATTGATTTATAGTTGCTTTATAGTTATTTTCAAAGCTTTCAATGTACTCTTTTTATAAAAGAACTTAACTGTTTATTTAATTCTCAAAAGTAGGTTTTTGTTAAAAACTGACCTAAATGAAAAATAAATTGTTTATAATCTCTGTACAGGAGAGACTTGGTGTTGTTTCCAAACAAAAGGAAATATATCGGTATCGGCCAAAATATCGGATATCGGCAAAAATCCAATATCGTGCATCCCTAAAGAAAACTCATTTGAATCTGAGCACAATTTTGTGATTATTCAAGAATTTGAAAATGTTGATATCATAGGCATAATGAAGAATGCTGCACAATTGTTTTAAAATGATGCTTTATTGACAGGTCAGTAGGCGGCTCTTTTTGTGAAAGATTTACATTTCAAATTCCCTGAGGTTATTTGCATTTTTTTATTCGGCGATCAGATCATAATACATTTTGCACTTTATTCACCGCCGCACTCTCCGCCTGTGATCCGATCACCTGAAACAGAATCTGATCAATACACAGACCCTAGAGGAAAAAAATATAGATTTGATTCTAAAATTCCTTTGCAACAATCTGTCATTTATGTAGCCTGTGGTTTCGTAGGGTCAGCCTGTAGCTGATTAGCGCTCGCGGGTTAATGACGGTCCCTGTCACGGATTGATGAGCTCTGAACATGTCATCCTGTCAGCAAGCTTCAAGAGGGATCTTTCGGGATGATTATAATGTCATTTGGGGATCCAGCGTTTGAATTATGCAAATGCATGTGGCTGTGAGTAATTGATAACGTAGTGTATTATAGCGCAGGTGCAACAAAACGCGTTTAAACTCGAGGAAGAGTTCAAATTGCATTAAATGCCTGTTGCGGTAATAAAGACATCTTTAAGACGGCGTGTTAGATTAGTATGACATGAAAAGTCATTAAGACGCCTCATTAACACAGTCATATCCAGCCTTTCCTTGTGTTGCTGCTAAACATTTGCCTCCCCGCTCGAATGCTGCTGAGAGCCAAAAGTGCCAAATGTCACAAAAGATTTCAGATAAAGTCTCATTTATTTTCTCGGTAATTTCCTCAGTCGTTTATCTTCTAATACAATCCGGCGTGCTTTAACGCAGGTAAGGAATGTTTCTCCTCTAATCCTTCTCCTCTGCCGGAGAACGGCTAAATTGGCCCTGTGGCCAGGGTGATTGTGGGTAAGAGCCGTCTCCTCTTGGCCCCATCACACTCTTCTGCAGCTCGGCCGGCTCTCGAGAAGCATGTGATAAATTCGCTTAATCTCTTTCCGGATTTTTGCGCGCGCTGGGCTTAGGTCAATTGAATCTACCCTTTGACTGGTGACAGTGAATATCTATTAAGCTTTAAATAAAGTCGTAGGCTCTTCTGACAGTTTGTTGATGAGCTGGGCATCTCTCGGGAGGATTCTCAATGCTGCAGGTTTAATAATGTTTATGCAGTGCATGTAAATGTAAAGCAAAAGGGAAGTGGAAGTTCACGCTGACCAATTTATCTAAATTTCACAGGAATCTTCTCACGTCCTGCACCTCGAACAAAGATTATTTGCATATTTCTTTTGCTTTTCACTCCAGCCCTTTGCTACATAGTGCTCTTGGCATTTGTGTGTTTGAGGGGGAAAGAAGTTACATGCAATTTAAATTTAATTATTAATTGTATAACTTAATGACATGACCTTTATTTTCCAAATCTGTTGAATACATAATGAGCATGTTATTCATTTCTGAATTAAAAGTCATTTTAATAGTTTGTAGGATAGTTAAAAACAGAAGAATAATTAAAAAATATGATTTCTGTCTTGGGGGAAAAAGCTTGAAACTCTCTTTATAAAAGAATATCATAATTTTGCCCCAGACCATCTGATTTTTGGACAGCTACTTTAGTATCGAACCCAAGGAATTTAGATTTTGAAAAGGACACAACTCTTCCCCCAAACTGAAATGATAATATAATAATAATAATAATAATCGCTATTTTGCTATCGAAATCAGACACAATCTCCTGACTGTATTGCCAACGCATTAGAAGGGTATTCTTAAGGCACTATAATGAATGCATTAAAAAAAAAACGTTTCATCTCATAAATAATCATAACAACAATTATAATACATTATAAAACGACCTTATTTGTGGTTATAACTTTTATGAGTGTGATTTTTTATAACACGCAATAAACACTGTTAAATCCACTTAATTTAATATGGATTATAAGTCTCATATCTTGACATTATTTATTTAAGATCTGTACGGTATCTTACTGATATTACAATAAATATAGTTAAAATCAAATGTGTCATATTACACATTCATCTGATCAGAGATCTGATCTTACGGCTGTTTAAGAAAAATAGTTGTTGTTATGATTAATAAGTGGTCTTTGTTAACGATTTAACAATGGCAAGATATGAGACTTATAATCCATTATAACTATGGGAAATATAATCCATTGTAATAAATCATCATAAACTTAAAAGCTATAACCACAAATAAGTAAATATTATAATGCATTAAAACTGTTGTTATGATTACTCATGAGATGATACAACATATTATAAGGTTTTTTATCATACATTAAGCATTAATGCCTTGAGAATACTCTTATAATGTACGGATACCTTTTTTTAGGTATATTTTATTATTATTATTATTATCATTGTTAATCGTTTTCTCTTTTTTTGTATTATTCATTCTGGAGGGAGAGTGAGTGAAACTGTAAAAGCAAAGGGAAATATTGTTTAACGACACAGTGTAATTTACATGTTTTAATTCTTGATACTGAATAAAAATGATGTAATATTTGAACTGCTTCACTGCTTTGTTTGCAACAAATAATAATTAAATATTATGCAAAAAAAATGCAATATCGTTAAAATATCAGGAAAGTGAACACTTAATGTAAGGTCAATGAGTCTCTTAAAAATATATATTTTTTATGCATCATTACAGTGAAGGTAAATGATTGTTTTCAGAGTTTACAGCTGAAAGAGACGTTCACTAGTGAAAGTGCAGTGTGTGAATGTGAGGACACAAGACCAGCCTTTATGTAATCCAGCAGCATCCCCTGAAATATAATGAAGATCCATTTGAAGTATTTATGATGAAGGCTTTATGAAACAAATAACGGTGATGGGGAGATGTGGGAAATGGAGCATGCCCTGAAGAACTGTGCTCTGATCAGCGGCGTGTGATTGCTCTCTCTTACACTTCACCGGGACCGAGCACTGTCCATCCCAAGGTCAGGCTTTCACAAGGCTTATGGGGAGTGATACGAGAGATTATTGCTGCGATCAATAAGCTGAAAATGAAACAAAGGGGAGCTCGCTTTATTGACTTTCTCATGTACAGTGGCAGCTTTAACATTTAATTGTCTCTCAGTATTTAGCAACAACTCCCGTTTAGCTCGGCCCTCGACGGGCGCAACAAAGAATAAGAGCCATTTTAACAGCCTCTCGTCTCCTCATCATTCACACTCTTCTGAGAGCGTCGCTTGTAATATGTGCCATACAGAAAAGGAAATAAATCAAAGTGTGTGTGTGTGTGTGTGTGTTTGTGTGTGTGTGTGTGCGTGTGTGTGTGTGTGTGTGTGTTTTAGCAGCTTGGCGTCTCTTCTGTGCAATTCCTCTCCAAATCAACACGAGAGCCTTCGAAGTTTTAGTGCGTCTTGCATCAAAAGTCAAGAGTGTCAATGAAATCGCCTCTAACACGTTCATCACACCTTTAGCCATTCTAGACTGTACTGTAACAGAAGATATGTTCATGCTTATGTGTTTTTTGTGCTGTGCTCCTTTATTGTTTTAAAGGCACTGGCTGATCATTTGACTCAAGATGTGCATCATTATTATTGCCAACCACGCATTTGTTTGGCATCATTTGTACATGAGAATATTCTGATCAGACCTGCCAAAATTGCACACATGGGTTTTAACGTATTTTATTTCCAAATGTTTAAGCCGAACCGCTTCGGGGTCGTCCAGTGACACCGTGGCACTCTTCCACGCCCACACAAAAGAATTCTTCGTGGCTTTTAACAGCATTTCCGGCCGTGTTTTGTGATTTGTGGGCTCTTCATCTACAGCACGTCCTTCAACAGCAGGTTGGGTTTAATCAGCTACTCACACTTTTTTATCACAATCTCACTATTCAATTTTTTTCAATATTCATAATTTTGTTTACATGGTGCTTTTAGTGCAGTTGACCTATTTTTAAACCTATTCTGCAGATTTTCAAATGAACATGCTAATCTTTTAAAGCCCTTTCTCAGCGTGAAAAAGCGAAACAAATCGCAGATGAATAATCTTTTCACTGGCCGTTATATATTTGTGAAGCTGAACAGAAGGCAAAATCACAGCAGACGGTGCGGCGTGAACGCTATCAGAAGCATGAGACGCAAGTTCACGACTATAATTTCAATAATAATAATAAAAACACACACACACAAATGTAACAGATGTAAGGTTTCGCTAAAGTAAGTCCCCTTGTGGAATTTAATCATGAAAGCATAATGGTCCATAAATTATATTAAAATTTGTGTTTTTGAATGTAATGTATTTTTATTAAAGATGTGCATGATTAGTTTTGATTTATTTTAATAAATCCTCAAAATATAGAATTTACAATCCTAAAAACAATGCATGAGTGAGAAGAACGTTGCAGAAATTTACCTCTGCCCCGATTCTTATAGATGAATTATGGTTCACACATATTTGTTTTTGTTTTTTATGCATTAACTACAGTACAAATCATTAATCATTTCAAATTAATTTAATCTTTTGACAGTCTTAGATTTTATTTATTAAAGAGATAATGCAAAGTGAACAAATAAAAAAAACACATATAAAATTGCGAAGAAAGAATGGCAGAGTTATTAATCGTGGGTAAGTGTAAACGCTGCAGGATTCAGACAAAATAATGTTGATGAGAAAAGACTGAATGTTTGAGTGATATTTTAGTCAAAACATTGGCTAATTGTAGGTTTTGCGTGTAGTGTAAAGCGAACTGCATACATTTAGTTTCGAGTGATTTTCCGGCTCGGGCTCAACATGTGTGGAGTGTGAAGCTGCTGCTCCAGTGTCCGGTTTTTAGTGCATGAGCACCACCAAATGTTCTGTTGCATGCATCTGCAGCGACCCAGAGCTCAGATCTCTCTGCTGTGCTGCATCGCTAGTGGAAAAAAAGGGAAAAAATCAACAAAGAAAAAAAACGTAGCTCCCGGTGTGAACGGCTCAATACGAAACCATTGTTTCGAAATTCAGAATCTTGTTCACACCGAATATTTGTGTTATTCATTTTAAGATTGACTGAATTAGCTCGTGCGTTCCTCCAAATTCCAAACCTTAGCCTATTTTTACATGCAGTGTTTATTTGTTTTGAATAAAATTAAATCTCTTAGCAATAATATGTTGGAGATCATTAAAGTATTTATGATTTGTCCTCCGTGTGTGTGTGTGTGTGTGTGTGTGTGTGTGTGTGTTTGGCTGTCAGCCTGAAGCGTGCATCTAGCGTGATTCACAGGCTCTGACGTGTCACTACATCGCTAGTGGCTTTGACCTCTGACCCGTGTGACCTGTCTGTACCCATGCTGCACATCTCTGCCTCTCGCCGCTGGACTCTTTAGAGGACTCTGAAGACTGCCATCAAGCAGCTCCGTCTCTCTCTGCTTCTTCTTTTCTCTCTCTCTCTTTCTCTTGCTTCCTCTGCTGGGCTGTGAGACCCCGAAGCAGCTTGTTAGTGGTGGGCCAAGTATTGATCTGGCAGGTCTGTCGATGCAGGGAGATTGAGCCGAGCTCCACTAGAGACTCTCCACCAGCAGGCTGCTATTGACACACTGCATACATACACACAAACAGAGCAGCGGCCCGCAGGAGACTCTTCACAGGCAAGCTGCTATCGACGTTTTCTCGACTCAACTGCTCACTGTATGACAAGGCTGAGACCGGCCCGAGTCTCCAGAGAGCTGCGCTGACAGGACACGGTGACCCGCGCGTTAGTTTTTCTTTTCTTTCAGCGTGCTCATCCAGTTTTTTTCCACCCTAACGCGCTCCACGGGGAGGGTGGCTCTTCCTCTGACTAGTGATCAAGCGAGTTTATTGGCAGGTGAGCTTTTTTATGTTCTCTTTTTTTGAGGGAGGAAGAAACAGACCGCTAGGTCAATGTTGTGATTTGTTTATGTTGTACTTGCATGTTTCGATCTCTTTGGAAACACAGGCCTGTGGCGACATCGCTGCGCATTGATGTTACATTGTGTCTCGCGCATTTCAGGACAAATGTCCAGTAAGTGGTAGGGCTGATTTCATTTGCCACAGTGTTATTATTTTAAAATCGAAGAATAAAAATCAGGGCTGTCAAACGATTAATCGCATCCAAAATGAAAGTGTGTGTTTACATGATATGTGTGTGTACTGTGTATATTTGTTATGTATATTTAATTACACACACATACATGTATATATATTAAAAATATTTATAAATATAAATATTCTTATATTTATATAGAATTTATATTATATATAATATAAATATTTTATATATAAATAAATAAAAAACTTAAATATATACATGCATATGTGTGTGTATTTATCAGCCTGAAGCGTGCATCTAGCGTGATTCACAGGCTCTGACGTGTCACTACATCGCTAGTGGCTTTGACCTCTGACCCGTGTGACCTGTCTGTACCCATGCTGCACATCTCTGCCTCTCGCCGCTGGACTCTTTAGAGGACTCTGAAGACTGCCATCAAGCAGCTCCGTCTCTCTCTGCTTCTTCTTTTCTCTCTCTCTCTTTCTCTTGCTTCCTCTGCTGGGCTGTGAGACCCCGAAGCAGCTTGTTAGTGGTGGGCCAAGTATTGATCTGGCAGGTCTGTCGATGCAGGGAGATTGAGCCGAGCTCCACTAGAGACTCTCCACCAGCAGGCTGCTATTGACACACTGCATACATACACACAAACAGAGCAGCGGCCCGCAGGAGACTCTTCACAGGCAAGCTGCTATCGACGTTTTCTCGACTCAACTGCTCACTGTATGACAAGGCTGAGACCGGCCCGAGTCTCCAGAGAGCTGCGCTGACAGGACACGGTGACCCGCGCGTTAGTTTTTCTTTTCTTTCAGCGTGCTCATCCAGTTTTTTTCCACCCTAACGCGCTCCACGGGGAGGGTGGCTCTTCCTCTGACTAGTGATCAAGCGAGTTTATTGGCAGGTGAGCTTTTTTATGTTCTCTTTTTTTGAGGGAGGAAGAAACAGACCGCTAGGTCAATGTTGTGATTTGTTTATGTTGTACTTGCATGTTTCGATCTCTTTGGAAACACAGGCCTGTGGCGACATCGCTGCGCATTGATGTTACATTGTGTCTCGCGCATTTCAGGACAAATGTCCAGTAAGTGGTAGGGCTGATTTCATTTGCCACAGTGTTATTATTTTAAAATCGAAGAATAAAAATCAGGGCTGTCAAACGATTAATCGCATCCAAAATAAAAGTGTGTGTTTACATGATATGTGTGTGTACTGTGTATATTTGTTATGTATATTTAATTACACACACATACATGTATATATATTAAAAATATTTATAAATATAAATATTCTTATATTTATATAGAATTTATATTATATATAATATAAATATTTTATATATAAATAAATAAAAAACTTAAATATATACATGCATATGTGTGTGTATTTATAACAAACATACACAGCTTTTGTGTTGACAGTGATGTGACGCATGGAGAAAACACAAGGACTTCTTTTAACTTGAGCGCTGTGTTTTTAGAATGCGTTTCATACGCGAGACGTGAGTGCAACGGTCAAAAGCACCCATCAAGCACATGTTTACATAAAAAAAAACTGGAAACGCAGAAAGCTGAACAGAACTACTACTGTATGATTCTGACAGGCTGGAAGCTGCTGCTAATAGCAATAACAAATAGGATATGTTTAAGACAAGTTTGTACAATATGTGTGTTAGTACAATTTCATGCAAGTGAATTTTTTACATTTGCACCATGTTGAGCACTTCATGTGTGCGGCACTTGGAACAGAACTTTCTTTAACCAGATGGTTAATATAGAAGTGTTACTTGAATCATGTTGTTGTTACATTTTTTAAGTTGACTTAAAAAAATCGAAATCGTAAATGGGTCAAATGTTCTGGAAAGAAATTAGATTTGATTTTTTGCTACATCACCCGGCCCTAGTAAGTGGTGCTAAAATGTTAAGTAAAATCAGTTCAGTAATGAAATGTCCTGTTAGTGGCGATAAAAGGTTCATATTCTATCACGTTTAAAAACCAGCACACAGTACCAGCTTCTCTAAACCCAAGCGATGGTGTTAACGCATTTGCTGAAACAGCCGTTTTAGCTTGCTTTTACAAGTCTTTCAGCCCTTTTATCGTGACAGACTTCACGCGACGCGCACCAGAGCCCTCTGCATCGCAGGTGTAATGCTGTACCGGGTGTGCTACCGAGCAAGTTTACCTAGTCAGAAAAGCTACGTATATGGAGCTGGTTATGTGACGCAAATGTCAAAATTTTAGTTTTAGCATATTTATTAGTTTACAAATCATGCCCTATGATAATAGCATTCTGAGGTTGTAGTATAGCATAGTATTACACAATGAACCGCACAAAAATAATCTGTATTAATCGATAACCTGTTATCATAATGTGTGTGAAAAGGAATCAAAATGGCTGATCTTTTAATGCCCTCTAGTGTTCATTTTGTAGGAATAGGTGCATTTTAGAAATTTGGAGTAAAAATGTAGGTAGAGGCACGTTTTTCCGATGAGCCTATGTTGTTTGATCTTCATTTGATACTCCAAAGCCACTGGTGTACGCAAATTTCCATGGGCACCATATGTCAGTGCGCGTGTGTGTGTGTGTGTGTGTGTGTGTGTGTGTGTTACCTAAGCGAGGTCTTCTCTCTGGCCTGTCAGTCTCGGTGTATAGCGTGAGCTGTCACTGTCAGCTGCTAATGGCGGAACTACTGTGATGACTTCCTATTACCGCTGTGGCCCTGTCAATAGCGCGGCCATCACTCCAGTGCCACATGTCAACGTAACAAGCTCATGCATGTCAGAATAATGTTGGGACTCGGTGAGCGCGTTTTGAAGAGCTGCCTTTCACTCTCATGTCATTTTATCTGCCTGTCTGAGTCGCGCAGGAACGGAAATCACACAGAAGCTTACGGGCTGTTGCTTCTGATCTGTTGCCTTTGCCACAGTGTGTTTCCGCTTTGCTAGCCTCAGATAACATTAATGAACATATCTCTCTCTCTCTCTCTAGATATCTGGCTTTTTATTTCCCCTTTTCTTGCCACGACGTGCTCCGAGCACCTCTAAACTCATTCCCTTCTCCCTTAATGAGACAACAACACTTCCTCACTCGAGGGTCACAACCTGGGAATAACATCACCAACCTATAAGCGTTGAGTCCACAGTGCTCCCTGTGGTTTAACGTGTCAGGCCGTGAATAACCCATCCTATGCTGAGTGTCCAGCCGCAAACCCTCGTCTAGCCCGGCTGGGACCCCCTTGGCCCAGTAGCAGTACACATTTAATTGCTTGCGTTTATTTGTGGATTCCTAATTATTGACTAGAGGTAAATTATAACACCACAGCCTTTATGAAGAGATGGAAATGACTGTTAGAGCTAATGAACTGAGCCACACTGCCTCTAGTCATTTATCAAGCACATTCATCTCGGCCTGACAGCACAGAGTCCTTTCAGAAGTCCTTTCACAATTTGGATTGGAATGCTGTAATTTTTCTGTTCTGTTAGGCTTGCGCTGAGAGCTTCTCCGTGTTCTGATATATATATATATATATGTGTGGTGATTCATTTTTAGGGGCCAAACTATATGCTGAAGGAAAGTGGCACTATGTAAACTTAATTTAAGCGCTGCGGCGAATAAAGCAGTGGTTGGAATCCCACAGTAATCTGTGCCAGCTTCCTTTTTTGCTTTTAATATCAGAGCCGATTCATAACTCATCAGCTGATTTATATTTCTCTTCCACAGATTTTCAAGCCCCCACCATTGAAACATTTTTTTCAATCCTTTAATTTGTTCAGCAATATAATTTAGAAAACATGCAAAAGCAACATGTGATGACTTAACTACACGTCTTCTATGATGAGAATGTTTTTCTTTTCTGATTTTTTCAGTTTTTCTTTTTTAATAAATCTGCAAAAATGTCAACAATTCTGTGTTTTTCTGTCAATATGGGGTGCTGTGTGTACATTAATGAGGAAAAAAAATTAACTTAAATGATTTTAGCAAATGGCTGCAATATAACAAAGAGTGAAAAATTTAAGGGGGTCTGAATACTTTCCGTACCCACTGTATATATATTTGAGGGGGGCATCAGTGTTTATTTAGTATTTATATATATAATATTATATTGATATATTGATATACATATTGATTAATATGTTGAATTACCTTTTTTATATTATTATTTTAGTAATTTCGTGTCATGTGCTTTCATAATTTTATTAGATTTTGTTTTTATATTTCTGTATAGCTTTAACTGAATTTATAGTTTCAGTTTTTCATCTAATATTTACATTATCTTTCATCTTTATTTCAATTACTGAGAACGATTTTAATAGTTTTTTTGCTTTAGTTCTAGATTTAGTAAACAGTAACAACATGACAAAAAAAGCACGTCAGGGTGATACAACTGTCCGGATATCATAATGAAGTGAAAAGCCTCATTAATAGAATGCAAAATAATAAGTAGAAAATAAAAAAATTGCAATCGTGCAGGTTGTAAAATATAGTGCGCTGACTTCCCAAAAAAATGTATATGCATGAATTATGATATTTGTAAATAAATAAATAAAGAATGACAATGATTAAGATGTGAACATTCATATCTGAAAATGATGATCCTTTTTATTTTATGGTTAAACCAGATGCTGTTTAAATGGTGTGAGAATCTTACAAAAAATCTTGCGAAAGCAGCATGAATACAAAGAGCCTTTAAACTGGAGATATTTTATCAGGGAACCTCTTGTTCATCATTGACCGCCGCAGCATCGTTCTCCTTCCGCGGAATGACCGTCACTCCTCATGTGTTCGTCAGTGCTAGCCAGTGAACCTGATGTGACAGCATCGTCAACAGAGCGCTATTGTTTGATCCTCACCCGGCTCCCGCCCTCCATCAGTTCCTAATGAGAGAGAGAGCGAACAAAGACTCCAGGAGCGCGCCGTATTTATTCTACAGTGTATTTAGGTCAGATCAGGTTGTATAGACCTGACGATGTAAGAAACAACATTTAAAAAAGGAGTTTTAATTACAAGTATCTGTAGCCCCAAGTGTCCAATTCCCTTTCATATTGGCCTCCGGTGGTTTGGAAGGGAGAATGGGAAGAGAGGCATTGCAGGCTGGGTAATTACTGGCACAGAAGAATAGATTGGTGCTACGCTTGATTTTCTTACCTGATCTCTTGTTTTCCCACATGTGACACATTCATTATCTTCTAATCAAATGCAGACTTTAGTAGGTCTTGGGTGTTGGTTGTTGTTTTTAGTAATTCCCACGTTCAATAATTTTGATTTCAAATTAATTTTGTGAAGATCAAAGTTATCAGAAAGCTTTATATTCTTCTGTGATCATAGAACGCCATGTTGTTGTTTTTTTCATCCGCACTTCATGGTGGTCTAGATGAGGGAGAATTCATCCGTTTGTATGGAAGTGGCATCAGAAGCCAACAGATTTGGGGATTTTTCGGAGGAGAAAAAGATATTTGACTCCAGAAACATTCGGCAGATTTTACGTAGATCTACTCCTGGTTTGCGCCTCACAAAAGTTACTCTTAAGGCCGCTAACAAAAGTAGCCTGATCAATCCGTTTAGAGAGAGTGTGTGTGTGTGTGTGTGTGTGTGTGTGTGTCCGTCTGTGTGTGTGTGTGTCCGTCTGTGTGTGTGTGTCGTGTTTTAGCAGGCTGAAGCTCAGAGTGTATTGTGACTGGGCCTGTAGCTTCGCCCCGGGCGTCTTCACACTCTATGAAACCAGCGTCACTTAATTGGACTATAAAACACCTTCATATTGTTGCAGGTGGTTTTTTTTCCCGCTCTTCTCCTCAGGCCAGGCCAGTCGATTCCGAATCAACTCCTGGGTGTGTTAATGAAAACACAGCCCAAAAGAGAGCTTTGCTGAATAGTGAGCAGCGCAGCGGGGCTGTCCAAAGGGAGGAGATTACCTGCTAAAGCAGCTGTTACATGATAATGACGCAGTCTGCCGTCCCCGCGGGCCGTTTGAGATGTGACTTAGGCCTCCCAGGCTGGCGTGGCATCAGATGCTGTAGCGTTTCTGTGTTGTGCAATAAAACGGTACATTTTTAAGAGTAATTCAATAATATTACATTCCTTTGCCGTAACCCCTGCAGCCAGTTCCTCTGTAGTTGAAGTTTAGCGGCGCTCAAGCAGGCTTTTGATGACGTCAGCACGGAGAGCGGCTTCTGCTCCAGTCTACCTGCCCCGCGGGAACGCTCTGCTCCCTCTCTCCCTAATGAGACACACGCTTTCTCCCTCTTCATTTGCCATGCATCTCTCTTGCGCTGGCGCTCACACGCCTCTCTTTTGGGTCTGACGCGCTGGATTCTGCTGGAGTTAAGACCATTTATTTTTCTGTGCAAAGTCACTCAATGAAGAGTATAAAAAATGCATGTTACTCTGTGTCTTTTAGAAAAGTTTAATTCAATATTTATGGATGATGCGGGCCTTTGATCCTCGATGCTAATTACCACCGAGTCCTTGAGAAGGTTTTGGGGGGAAGAAGAAAGCCTAGTCAGAGTATAGGTTAGCGCTCCACACTCTCTCACACACACACACTCACATACACACACACACACACTCTCTCTCTCACACACACACACGCTGCGAGTTTAACATCCTTTCCTGGTGGCAGCAAATCAAACCTCAAAACAATCCCATTTACCGTTTGATGCTTCTTTTTCTCAAAATAAGCTCTTCTGGAGATTGAAGAAAAGCCTTCATGACCTGATCCTTGAATTTGTTCCGTGTCATAATTAATCAGAGTGAAGTCGTGAGTTTCATCACAGGTTAGAGTCGTCATCAAAGCCGAAGACACCCCGGAGAAGCTGTCTGGTGTCAAAAAGGCAAAGGAAAAAAGCCTCTCTCTTGTTTTTGACAGGTTTTCTTTTCGTTCCTCTCTCCCGAGATCCCCTCTGCAGGCCTGCTGATGGACGCCATGCTGCTGAAGATGAAGGAGGGCAAAGTGCTGACAGAGGAACTGGCTGCACTTATACAGCTGCAGTCAGCAAAAACGCCTGACCAGAGGAGAAAAAGAGACGGAGGGAGCGAGAGACTAATACTTCTGTAAGATGGAGTGTGCTCTGCATGGCAGCGGAGGCTCTCGTCTCCACAGTCCTGCCCTGCCGCACAGCAAACTCCTGGATAAATGATGCAACGTAAAGGGCTTTTATGACTTGCCTTTAAAAGAAAAACATTGATTTGTTGACAGATAAAACTTGACTGGAGAAACACTGTATTTTGAGTTGTAGATCGCAGAAACCACTTTTTGAAATTGAGAAGCAGCTGTTGGGGAGATTACGATTTCTTGATTTGATCTAGCGTTTTAGTTGAATGTAAATTATCGTGCACTTGATGTTTTGACCTGACTTGCACATGAAGAATATTTAAGGCACGTTAGCATGTCAGTGTAAATGCACACCGCGATGTACTATAACTGAAGCAAACTTCAGTCAAAATCAGGGCTCAAGCTGAATAACCAACATAGAGAAATAAAAGATTAAAAAATAATCTTGCCTGTCTTTTTCTTTTTTGTATGTTTGATTGTCTACAACATAAAGGAATACCAAGTAATTTAAAGCTAAAAAGAAAAATCTAGCCTTGTGTTTTGCTCCTTGAGTGTAAGGTTTTGCTAATTGTTGGAAAAGTTTAATTTTAGTGTGTAAGCAATCGTAAAAAACTGTAATATTTATAATAATATACACTATAGTTATGTTTGGTTGTGGACCGAGCATTTTAATTTCTCAATAAGGAGATTTTATGAGAATGCACTTCATGAAGAGGTTTCTATGAACTAAATAAAGAACTAAAACTCTGAACGGTGGTTGCATTCGTTTGCTTGTATGCACATATGTTCATCACCCTAACAGACACCAGAACATTTTTCTATATTTTAATAATTGCTATGCAATTCACATTTGAGCACTGCATTTTCTGGTTGCATGCAAGTCGATGCAGATAAGATGTTAAATATCTACACTGTATATATGTTTTTATGGCAGCTTAGAATACATTTATACATTTCAATTGTAGAAATAATGACATGCAATCCATGTTTTAAATATGAAATTGAATATTGAACACATAAAGACACATTCTTGTGTCCGTGTTGATTTGTAGAAGAAAATAAAATCGCAGAATTATGCTGTGAGAAACCAGACCATCCGTATATTTAGATTATATATGATTTCTGCTCCTCCGTTGTTACTCGCTCTTTTCCTCTTTGCACACAATCAGAAACCTTCCGTTCAGAAATCAACCATAAGAATTCAACTTCTGTTTTATCAGTTTTATGCTAATGATGTCGTTTGCATTTATCTTTTTGTAATGAAGGATTAGCTCAAGACTGTCCTGAGCATCTCAGGGACCAATTTATCTGCCCCCTGGATCAGGAGGGCCCCGGTGGTTAATTACCATTCGTTAATGCAGTTTGGATCCTTTCTTCTTCGAATACTCTCCAGAGCATGCTATTGTAAATATTTGTCCCATATAAATGTGCTGGTTTCTAGTCACTGTCCTCGAGCGTAATGTGTCTGATGACAATTTGCGTGCGCAAATTAGCACCGACTTGATGCGTACTGCAGAGTCAACATGTTTGCGATCTCTGTGACGTTCAAATGCACAGAAGTCCCTGAGGTTTAATTAGCATGACCTTCCTCAGCCACCCACCGAACATGAAGAAACATTCAAGCTCATACAATTGAAACTTTTGTGTCGTGTTTTAAATATGTAGGGGTGTTGTGTCGTCTTCTT
Source organism: Sinocyclocheilus rhinocerous (assembly GCF_001515625.1). Taxonomy (NCBI): domain Eukaryota; kingdom Metazoa; phylum Chordata; class Actinopteri; order Cypriniformes; family Cyprinidae; genus Sinocyclocheilus; species Sinocyclocheilus rhinocerous. The sequence continues at coordinate 1,680,648 of NW_015643640.1, read as the reverse complement.
GTGAACGTCTCATTAATTAGGGGACGGACGCATCAGGATCTTCCCTTTCCTCCATGCCTTTGTTCCTCTTATCATTTCATCTTTCTCTTACACATTCATTCGCTCAGTGTGTTTTTTTTATTTTTTCACCCTTAATCTCTCCTTTTCTTCTTTCTGATGGTCTCAGCGGGTATCTGGGTGCCACAGGGGCTGCTGGAGAGCCCCCCCCCCCCCCTTCACTAAAATCAATAACGTAGACTACTGAGGTCTCCTGCAGCATTACTGGAACAGCTCCATCACAGGTCATCAGTGCTCGGATGAAATGACTGAGAGGTCAAATCTGACAACCGAGGCTAAACATGTTCACATTCATCCGTTTGAAGTGCATCTGGGTGACAGGAATATATTTATTCCCTCAATTAATGTGTAAGACAACACCGAGTGAGCAAAGCAGGAGGTGTAGCTCGGCCTGGATCGATGATTTCTTTCAGCTCGAGCCGGAAATGAAAGTCGCTTGAAATGGCACATCATCTCAAATCGGCCTGTCTTCTTTGATTTCTGCATGCGGTTAACTCTATAGAGCTGGTTCTCAACAGCAGCTCCGCTACACACTCATCTCAGTGATTGGGAAATTTTTCGAGAGGCTGGTTATGACACATAAGACTCATAAAACCACACTGGACCAGATCAGCTGCATTCGCAATCATCCCGGCTCATTGACCCTGGAGCACAAAAGCAGTGTTAAGTCGCTGGGGTATATTTGTAGCAATAGCCAACAATACATTGTATGGGTCAAAATTATACATTTTTCTTTTATGCCAAAAATCATTAGGATATTAAGTAAAGATCATGTTCCATGAAGATATTTTGTACATTTCCTACCGTAAATATATTAAAACTTAATTTTTGATTAGTAATATGCATTGCTAAGAACTTCATCTGAACAACTTTAAAGATGATTTTCTCAATATTTAGATTTTTTTGCACCCTCAGATTCCAGATTTTCAAATAGTTGTATCTCGACCAAATATTGTCCGATCCTAACAAACCTTACATCAATGGAAAGCTTATTTATTCAGCTTGATGTATAAATCACAATTTTGAAAAATTGACCCGTAAGACTGGTTTTGTGCTCCAGGGTCACGTATAAGCTATGTATATTATGCATTAGATTGAACAAATGATAATGATATCTCTAGTAAAAAGTAATATATTTCAAATACATTTATTTCATACTAAGTATAGTTCAAATCTATGTTGTATCGCTTACTTACTGATATAAAAGTTATAATTAAACTTTATTTGGAGTACTACTTGTGCACAATGCACATTTCTTAATATTAAGCTTAAAATGTGTTTTAATGTCACTACTGATGAGAAATGTATGATCTTTATGTTGGTCTTTAAATGCAAGATATTTAAAGTGTACCTGAAGAATACTTGCAATAGTTCCACTTCGGCACAATCAAATATACTTCAGTATATCTTTAGCTGGACTTCAGCACAATTAAAGTGCATTAAGTACAAAATCAGTTGTTCCAGTTAAGCAGACTTTAAATATACCAGTTTAGTACACTAAAAGTACAATTGCAGGGTATTTTTATTAAGTACATAAATATGTAAATGTATTTATAGTGTACTTAGCATGAAATAAAAGTATTTCAAATACATTTCGGTATATTTATTTTTCACTAGGGATTACTAGAATTTATTCTCTATTTTTCTCTCTCGTTTTTTTGTAATTTCAACTAATTTATCTATTTAAATAAATACAGTATATACTACACTGTACTGTGAATAGCAGTAGTTTGCAAGGATAAAACAGTTGTTAGCTTGGGGTAAAGGGCATATTTAATTTGAAGTGAATGAAAATGAGGCTGCGAGATCAATAGGTCATGTACAACTGAATGAATATAACATATGTTAACAATCTGTTCATGCACCACATCAGACATGACATCAATCCCACTCCACTGTAAAACTGCTCTGCTGATGGGGGGTCTTTCTTTATATCTCCCAGCTAAACTTCATCCTGGATCTCATCCGTTCTTCGTTGAAATGTTCTAGAAATGCACTTACAGTATTTTCACACAAGAGGGGGCTGTAGTCAAAGCTGTTCACTGTGTGCTGCATCAGCTGAAGTTTATCTGATCTGGACACACTGCAACTCCGTAAAACAGACCAAACTCCAGTTGTGCATATTCAGAAAGTTTGAGGTCTGATGCTTCTGTAAATAAATATAAATCACCATAGCTCTGTGTAATGTACATGTGCATATAATACATCCGTGTGTGTGTGTGTGTGTGTGTGTGAGAGAGAGTGAGTGAGTGAGTGAGTGAGTGAGTGGGTGTGTGTGTGTGTGTGTGTGTGAGAGAGAGTGAGTGAGTGAGTGAGTGAGTGAGTGGGTGTGTGTGTGTGTGTGTGTGTGAGAGAGAGTGAGTGAGTGAGTGAGTGAGTGAGTGGGTGTGTGTGTGTGTGTGTGTGTGAGAGAGAGTGAGTGAGTGAGTGAGTGAGTGAGTGGGTGTGTGTGTGTGTGTGTGTGTGAGAGAGAGTGAGTGAGTGAGTGAGTGAGTGAGTGGGTGTGTGTGTGTGTGTGTGTGTGAGAGAGAGTGAGTGAGTGAGTGAGTGAGTGAGTGGGTGTGTGTGTGTGTGTGTGTGTGAGAGAGAGTGAGTGAGTGAGTGAGTGAGTGAGTGGGTGTGTGTGTGTGTGTGTGTGTGAGAGAGAGTGAGTGAGTGAGTGAGTGAGTGAGTGGGTGTGTGTGTGTGTGTGTGTGTGAGAGAGAGTGAGTGAGTGAGTGAGTGAGTGAGTGGGTGTGTGTGTGTGTGTGTGTGTGAGAGAGAGTGAGTGAGTGAGTGAGTGAGTGAGTGGGTGTGTGTGTGTGTGTGTGTGTGAGAGAGAGTGAGTGAGTGAGTGAGTGAGTGAGTGGGTGTGTGTGTGTGTGTGTGTGTGAGAGAGAGTGAGTGAGTGAGTGAGTGAGTGAGTGGGTGTGTGTGTGTGTGTGTGTGTGAGAGAGTGAGTGAGTGTGTGTGTGTGTGTGTGTGTGTGTACAAATATTAATGTATTATAAAATTCAGTTATAATATGTCATACATTCAAAAGCACAAAACTGATAAATAAATGCATGTTTTGATGGTTCATTTGAAAATAATTACCTTTCAATACTTCGATACTTCAATACTGTCAAAACAGTTAGATTTAGCTGAACAACTACACAGGCGTTAGTCTTTCGATTTCATTCCTATCTGTACAAAACTGAGGAATAATGTTGTGCTGGAATGTAAATGTGGCAGGAAACGAGGGCAAGAAGTAGTTAGCAAATACGTCACCAAAAGAGTCAGAGACATAGGCCCCAATACAAAAAAATCATTTTCTTAACAATTCTTTAATAGACCAACTTGACAAGAAAACACACAGTAACACACAGGGAAAGAATGCAGTCACTATAAAAGAAATCACTCGTCAGGCTCAGTCAACCACACAAAAGAAACAAATCACAAAAAAAACAGTAAATCAAATATCACACAATAATCAGTCAAGCAAACAGAAGTTGTTCAAAAGAAGGCCAAAAACATATCGAATATACAGGAAACTAAACAATCTTAAAGGAGGAAATCAAAAATAAAGAAATACTGTAGACAATTCAAACAGAACAATGATAGACAAAACCAAAATAAGTTAAATCAAAGCCGATTAATATAGACTAAACACAAACAAAACAGAACAATTGAACCAATCAAGAGATCAAGGAAACAAACAGTTAGAATCTAACACAAATGCTATTAACAAAAGGACACAAAAATATAAACAAAACCAACAAGCTATTTTTACTCCAGCCCAAAATTAGAAACAGAACAGCAGCGCTGCCCCAAATGGAACGATTAGAGCGTGCTTACAGGCCCTCGAAATATACCAAGCGTCTGAAGCTCCAATGAAGAAAAACAGTAAGACTAGAACAAGCTAGCTCTGCATCACAGGTTCAGGTGTCGTCTCAGGTATCCACCTCCTGCTGACGCAGTGATCCGCCAACAGTGACACAACACAGGAGGATCGCTCCCGTTGTTATACACGAGAGTGTGAAATGAACTGCTGTGGCAAGATGAGAGCTGGTTAGGAGAACTGTGTAAGCTAAACTGTGTAAGAGTGTGTCCTAGCGATTGTAAAAACTGTAGGATGGCAGAGTACCCTCTGACCCAATGGAACACCCCTACATATTTAACTCGATTACTTCAAGTGGTTTAAATAAGGGCAGGTTCAGACAGAGCGTGTTCCTGTCGTCCACTGTGCTGCTTTTGAATAGTTTTTCTATGTAAACATGCTAGATGGGCATCATTGTGCTGTGTCTCGCTGCTTTTCCAGCATCTCACGCATGAGTGCCCTTTTTTGAAGCATTGACGCTGTAGTGTAATGGAATCGTCCCTTACCATTTATCACATCCTTACAACCGTTCTCACATTTACAATATCTTACAATGATGGCTTGACAGCTAACACATGTGGTGAAAACGTGAGTTTAGCTTACATGTCAAGTTCAGCATCTCGACTGAAAGCCAAGCATTCCATCAAACCCTTTCATCTTGTAAAAGCACCACCAATGATTACTCTTGTTTTACCTTGTTGTCTGTCTCTAGTTTGGCAAGTCTTCGAATTTTGGCTTGTGCTTTTGCAACCAAATCAGATTTTTTTTTTTCATGTAATGTACAGCCATGGTCCCACAACACCCTCTGGCTCAGGCTACAGTAGCCACACCCCAAACTCTCGCTATTGGTTGAGCTGGAAAGTGATTGACAGATCCCAAATGTTCTGATGGTGCCTGGGAGGCATAATGTTTACAATTGTGGCGAAGATATAAACCCATGAATGGTAGTCAGTTTACAATAAACTGGCTTAAGAGAATGTATTCTGACCAAAATAAAAAATCGTACAATCTTCACCTTTAAATAAAAGGTCAAATCAAAATGTTAAAGGTCATTTCTGGCATCACAGAGTTTAGCGGTGTGGGGAATGCTGGTTTCTGACAGAAAAACGACAGAAAGCCATTGCTTGGGTGAGCAACAGACAGAATGTATTCACTGAAAAAGCCAATCCAGGAATCTTACAGTAACGTAATATATAGCGTCTAACAGTGTTGGGGAAAGTTACTTTTAAAAGTAATGCGTTACAATATTGCGTTACTTCCTAAAAAAGTAACTAATTACATTACTTAGTTACTTTTTATTGAAAGTAATGTGTTGCGTTACTTTTGCGTGACTTTTTAAATCTGGGCAGGGCTTGCTTGTTTAATCAATAAATGGGGAAACAAAGTAACTTGCGTTACTTATTTGAAAAAGTAACTCAGATATTCTCTTGTAAATAAAAAAGTAATGCGTTACTTTACTAGCTACTTGAAAAAAAGTAATCCGATTACGTAGCTCGCGTTACTTGTAATGCGTTACCCCCAACACTGGTGTCTAATCTATGAAATAGGCAAGTGCTTCCTTATCTTTGGTCGTGTTCGGACGGGACTAGTTTTAGGACGTTAGACGTACTTTACGATTTTAACTCTCATCCGTCCCTCCCGAACCTATAACAAAAGTGTCCCTCGCGGGTCAAAATGACCCGAAGGCCAAAAATGACACTAATTTTATTTTTGGTCCAGAAAGCTTATATTGGTCCATTTTTATTAAAAAAAAAAATTCACATTTTGTATGTAGGTTTTTATAATTATTTTTTGGTGATTTTTATTTTATTCACATTAAATTCTGGATATTTTTATGAAAATTTGCATATTTTATACATTATTTCACCAAAAAAACAACAACAAAGAAAGACAATTTCTGCATATTTATACTTTAAACATGATCATCCATCAGGACCTAGGTCACTGAGTGCCATCTGGTGGGGGAAAATTTTATAAAATAACATTTTATGATTACAGCCACTAGAGGGGCCTATTGAATCCTATGGAGATTCTTAAATGAGCCAAACAAGTGAAATCTTTAAAACTACACCAACTTGAGGCTTCATTAAGCTGTCAGATATATATCAAAACATTAAAAAAACTATATTTTGTAAAAAAATTTAATTAAAAAATGAAATTGATGCTGAATTTTAATCCAAATACATGCATATTCATACAGTTTCATAAATATGTAATAAATATAAAAGATA
>NW_015643640.1:1649870-1674249 GCF_001515625.1 Sinocyclocheilus rhinocerous | reverse complement strand
TTGTTTATCAGCTCGCGCACATCAGCTATACAGGCGTTAATACTAAATGTTTAACATTATATTCATTGCATACATATACTTCGTAGTAGACATCCTTAACTCCTTTCTGCTGTCTGTTGTTCTGTTGTCGGTGTTTCTTTGTCTGAATATGGCGCTTATCACATGCTGTGTGGCATTTTAACAAGTACGAGTAGGAGTACAGGAGACCAGTATAGGCTGATACCGGTGCATCCCTAATAAATATGTAATAAATATAAAAGATAAATTAAAAAATATAAATATGATATAAACTCATTGGTCTCCACCCCATCACTCAAATTTAACTGTGTTAAGTCACAAAAAAATTCCAAAATGACAGTCATTTCCCAGCAGAAACATCATACATGCTATAATGTGTTTCAATGGGAGTGTGTGTGTGTGTGTGTGCCTGTGTGTGTGGGTGTGTGAGTTTTTTGTGCATTGAGGACATTCTGCAGCATCTTTTCTGGATTGTGTCAGATTTTGTATAGTCAAAAAAATCAAATAAATGAAAAAATGCTGTTTTTTTCGGACATTCCATTCATTCCTATGGCCGGGTCAAAATGAATGTAATACTTGTGGGTGTAATACTTTTTTTATTACACCCACATAGAATCCTCGAATCGACTCAAGTGTGAATCAAGTGTGACAAAATTAAATAAAAAAATGTTTCGTAAATTCCATGCTTTTCCAGTGGCGGGTCAAAATGACCCGCGAAGGACATTTTTGATACTTTTTTTATAGCACCCACTTAAACTGCTCGAATTCACTCAAATTGTTTTTCATGTATTCCTGGTTCAAGTGTGAAGTCTCATACCATAAAGATCAACTCTCGATTTTTAAAAAATCTTTAAAAATGAGTTTTGGGTCAAAATGACCCGAGGGACGGATGAGGGTTTTATTCCCGTCTGGATCTGCTAAGTCTGTTTTTCTCACACAACCTCTGTAATAATTCCAGAGCAAATGTTTTTCGGCAAACTCTGAGAAATCTAATCCCGTCTAAATGCGAATGTTTGCCGACGATATTCACAACGTGTTTCCACAAAAGAAAAACCCGTTGTGAATATTGTTAATGAACCATTCAAAAAGACGAGGTGCCACAAGTCCTTCCCTAAATTAACTTTGTGAGGGCACTTAGTGAATCAACTTCTGATTATTTAATGAACTTCAAGTTACCATTGCTTTTAGTGACGTCTTGCTCTTAAAAGCAAGTTTTGTGTACCAGGCCTCTTAAATAAATACATAAAGATAAAGTGTCTTTGCTGCGAAAAGGCTTGACAAAATACCATAGAAGACTTAACTGAGAAGCAAGCACAGTATATGAGATACACCAAGAGATTTCACATACTACCTAAAATAGGCTACTTAAAGATAAAGCATCATGGCCTTCTCAGATTAGCTAAGTGGATTGACTTTTATTTGAATCTGCCTTCTATAAAGCATAAGAGCTGTTTAAAAGACACGCACCACTTTGTACAGAAAGTCCAGGATAGGGAGGGAGGCCAAGCGTTTTTCAGAGCATATAGAAAACCTTTACACTAATATAGAAACTGAGAGAGACTTGGTGGCAGTGAAGAAATGTTTCGAAAGGTATCAGACAATTAGGACTGGACATCCCTGCCTTACATCAGCAAACCCTGGATTATTTGACAATGACAGGCAGGTGTGTTGAAGCAGGGAGTCTGAACTCTCCAGTGATGGCCATTCATGTGAATCACGCTGTCAGGGTTTGCTCGTTTTTCCCAATAATCAAAACGTGGATTGTGAATGTGCCACTAATTATACATAATATAAGCTCTCTTTACACAGCCACTAATAGTGATGGGAAGATCTGAATTATTTTACTGATCTTTTAAATTCGTTCAGCAAAATTAAGTAATCCACATGCAGATCTGAGATTACATGAAAAAAAGAGAGAGAAAGCGATACAATATTGTGTTACTCCCTAAAAAAGTAACTATTATGTTACCTAGTTACTTTTTATGGAAAGTAATGTGTTACTTTTGCGTTACTTTTTCTCATCTGGGCTTGGCTTGCTTGTTTGTTTTTAATATAAAAGTTTTGGCAAATGTAAAAGTGGAATGAATGAAGGAAATATAAATTCACGTCTGTAGGGATCTTATTTGAAAAAGTAACTCATACATTTAATTTTAAATTTAAAAGTAATGTTACTTTACTAGTTACTTGAAAAAAGTAATCTGATTACATAACCCCAACACCATCAAGTATTGATTATCATGCCATCGACAATATAACTAACCTATTTCTATAAATATTTCTGGAACATTTTCCAGCATTGATTGTTGAATAAAAAGCCTTTTAAAATGCTTGTGAGAAATCATTAACATTTCTTAAACCAGGATGTTTCATTTTTCCTTTGTTATATGGCGGTGATTAAAAGTAAAGTGAAAAACTGTTTCTATCTTATTTTTTATAACAAATTATATATAGCAGCGGTCTTCAGCCTCTAGTGAGGGCTACTTGTTTGATATATACTCTCTCTCTCTCTTTCTCTCTCTCTCTCTCTAATATATACACTGCCGGTCAAAAGTTTGTGATCAGTAAGATTTGTAATGTTTTTGAAGAAGACTCTTCTGCTCATCAAGGCTGCATTTATTTGATTAAAAATACAGAAAAAAACAGTAATCTTGCAAAATGTTGTTACAATATAAAATAATGGTTTCTATTTTAATATCCTTTAAATTATAATTTATTTCTGTGATGCGCAGCTGAATTTCTATCACCATTACTCCAGTACCAGGCACAGAATGCGGTGATTCAGGAAAAGACAGACAGAGAGAGAGAGAGAGAGAGAGAGAGAGAGAGATTTTCCCCTGAAGGAGGGGCTCTGCTGCTGTAATCTGAGGAGAGGCGTGACGTCAGCGGCGCGTCATCATCAGCTGCTGTAATCAGCCTACGCGCGCGCGGTGATTCCCAGCGTTTATCTCTGCATCGCGTCCACTGTTCCTCCATCACGGCCAGGCGTTAGGACAGAAACAGCTCGAGTCCGCTCGGAATCATGTCTGTCGCGGGACTGAAGAAGCAATTCCACAAAGCCACTCAGGTAAGCCGCGATACGGCGGTGAGGTCACACGGGTTTGCTGCAGTGCTACAGCGCTCTGAATCCTAATGCGGATCTTCACGCGGAACACTGTGTTCTGCTGCTGGATTCCTTACCCACAGGCTAGCACTCGTGCCAGCCACAGAATGAATGCATGCTCCGTGCTTGTTCGTGAGGTGTTTATTAGCACCGATGAAATGAAAACGCGTGAACATGAATATTTAAGATGCCTAGATGAAAGTTGTTACATAATAGCTCCTATCCTTAAATTGACCTGGATGCCCTCCTAAAGCAGTCGTGATCCTGTGACACTTCAAATCCATGATGCTCTTAGCACCACTCATGCTTCAGAGTCCAATAGCCTATTGGAAGGCCATTTAGGTTTCTATTTCTATTTAAATATTTTTCAATTATTGTAATATATATCTTTACAATATATCAAGTCAGTGCATTGCATATTGGGCCTTATATTCTGTTTAGACTTCATCATAAAGGATTTTCATATGTGTGTATACTGTATACACAGCCTATATATATATTTATTTATTTATTTATTTATTTATTTATTTATTTTCTCATATGAGAGCATAAAACCAGATTTAATGGCTGGTTAAGCATGTCCTGGTGTCATCTCTACCAGGTCTTAGTGTTCTGTCCATCTAGTGTCCTTGCCTGAAGTGAACATTGAACACTGATGCTTTGTGCAGAAAAGATTTCGCAGGAATAATTGGTCGTTTTAAAGGTCATTTTGAAACCACTGCTCAGCATCCTTCTACTCAAACCTGTTCATGATAACCTAAATCAGGTGTTTGATTCATTAAAAACCCAAAAGGATCCAGGAACAAGGTTGAAAACCACTGCCTTTGCTGTGAATATGAGATTGTGTGAGTTGTAAAGCTGGGCTTGCATCTCACTGCCTGACTTTAAACAACACAATCTGTGAGATTGTGATGAATCGTGGGCTCTGAGATCTTCTGCGGCTGCGTGACTCCGAGCTGCTCAGGAGAACAGATGGTTCCTCACACACTGCTTCAGCTCACAGCGCGCTGCACTTCATACACAACCTTCATGCAGTCGTGACACAATATAGTGGCTGCTCTGTGAAATGCTGCTTTTCTCCCTTATTTACCTTCTCTCAGTTAAGTAGAGGCAGGTTTATCCTGTTTTGCCTGCAGTATTTATTCTTGGAAATTTGCTCATATGGTGAATATTTGCCTATATGTGACCCTGGAGCACAAAACCAGGAATCACGCAAAAATAGTGATTCATAACTGCTCAAGCTTTTTAACACTTGTTTTAGCACATCTCTTCTGTCTTGTTCTTGTCATGCGTGGTAGTTACATAAAAGAGAGCTGAGATTTCACAGAAACTGTCTGCTCAACTTGTCATGTAGTTGTAACTAAATGCTCTGCTAATATGAAACCAGAACACAACAGAAAAATACAGAATAGAAATTTGCACTAAGATAAGTGCAATAAGAATAAGAACAGATTGACTGAATTAGGCCTATGATAACATTAAATAATACTACAATTCTGTGAAGTATTGCAGTTAGCATTTGGCATATCTAATATATGTGCATTCAAACTGTTCATTCAGTTAAAACTCAGAGGTTAGGTCGTTGATTAAGTAACACCGTCACATGTGTTCTGTCACTCCCCAGCACTGTGTACAGTATACAGTTATACAGATGTATTGTTTTTTAAATGTATGTTGCATGGTAAAATTAGTCTTTGGTTTGTTGTTTAAAAATAGCTTGTAATACAAGTTCTACAATACAAGTTGATGTATTGTACTTGGCAAGCCAGTGGCTTTAAAATGATCTTGGGCGATGTATTTGTGTTGACTATCTTTGTGCAATCTGGGATCTTTTATTAAAACCCGAAGGATGAGAAATATATTCTTTTTTTTCCCTCTTATGAGTATTAAATATGGTTTATTCTTTTGGTGGATGCTATTGTGGTGGATTATACAGGTGCAGATAGGTCGTTGATTAAGTAACACCGTCACATGTGTTCTGTCACTCCCCAGCACTGTGTACAGTATACAGTTATACAGATGTATTGTTTTGGAAATGTATGTTGCATGGTAAAATTAGTCTTTGGTTTGTTGTTTAAAAATAGCTTGTAATACAAGTTCTACAATACAAGTTGATGTATTGTACTTGGCAAGCCAGTGGCTTTAAAATGATCTTGGGCGATGTATTTGTGTTGACTATCTTTGTGCAATCTGGGATCTTTTATTAAAACCCGAAGGATGAGAATATATTCTTTTTTTTTTCCTCTTATGAGTATTAAATATGGTTTATTCTTTTGGTGGATGCTATTGTGGTGGATTATACAGGTGCAGATTATGTTCGACATCATTGTTAAAATATATCAGTTTTCCTGATTTCTGACTATGATCAAGCAGAGCTGTGCTGTGTTTCTGAGCACCCCTGCATGGGCAGACATGAAGGCAGCAGGTTATACTGCTGGATAGAAGGTTTTTCTAGTGTTGAACATGAACTTGTATTCAGGACTTGATTTCCAGATTGGCAGAAAGTCCATGGGATGAGAAAGAAAGGTGTTGGACATTACTGATGGCCTTGTGGATGATGTTTTTAAGAGAGAATGAATCATTTGCTAGTTTGAAAGTAGAAAGTTGACAGCAACACCAAAAATAGTCCGAAATTGATTTTTATGAGCCGCCTTTGTGTTGATTATGTGGTAAATTTATGAATATTATATTTTTTTTCTTTGCAAAAACAACACTAAAGTGAATAAATAAATACATGCTCATGTTAAAAAGCCAACTCTGAGAGAAATTGCAATTTTCTTGAGTCTGTCAAGCATTCGTGTAACTATTACACACTTCTGTTTGGGACTCTTCAGACCACTTTCTGAATGTATGCAATGCATCCATTATCAGAAGCACAACACAAACTGCTTGCATACAGTTTAATCACAGCCAAGAAGTTAATACTGTTGTTCTGGAAGAAAAGGAGGCTCCTACCATCAAATTATGGCTTGGAGAGATGATTTCTACTTTACATAAGTTGGAATGAATGAGATATTGTTAGAAGGGCAAATGTGAACAGTTTGACCAAATCTGGCACCTGTTTCTCTGTTGTCTTGATGGAAACCCTGTGGACTAATGCATCATTTGTTAATGTAATGTTTTGATATTTCTTTCTCATACTTTACAATTTAATGGAAACAGGTCTGGTATGGAATGGTTTGTGATGTTTTTTTCTCTCTCTCTTTTTTTCTAATTTTGATTGTATTCTTTGTACAGGTAAAAGAGACAAATGTAAGATTGCAAGTCCATCTTCAAAATCTTTGTCTTTCAATAAAAACTTATTTGACAAAAGACTCTTCGGACCAAACCATCAGCGAGAGCCGTGGAGCAGAACAAAGTTGTCTCTAGACTAATTCACAAAAGATTGGTGTTTCAGTCGACAGAAAAGCATCCATCATATCTGCGTAATAACATGTTTCTCGGGTCAGTCGGAGCACTCATGCTGCGGACCGAACGTGCTTGGGAACATCGCCAAGTTATTCTTTTATTGCAATAGGCTAGACGCAGCCATAATTAGTGATCCTTCATTTCTAATGGGGTTAATGGAGACATCATGTACAGGTTGTGTGACCTGCCCTCATGCTCAAAAACCATGAACAAATCCATGCTCGCTAAAAGAAGATAAAATATGAAACCACATTAGATTCTCTTGAAATGAGGACAAACCAAACCCAGTTTGTGCTGACCACCATGTGCTTTGTGTATTTTTGACTGCCAAGAGCACCATCACAATTCAGAAACCATAACAGAAAGTATGTCATGTGAATAATTCTACATATTACAGTGTTTGATGTTAAGTGTGTTTGTTTACTTGTGTATGATTAACATGTGGAACTGTTGCATTGCTGTTGATGTAAAATCTAAAGCTAAAGCACTGCTTATTTAGACTGAATCATTAGATTATTTTTTTCTAGAGTAAGCAGAGAAGAACATGTTCCAGACTTAGAAATAATAGCTTGGAATGAATAGATGTCAGTACCAATGCATTTTAATAGCACTATGTGAACATGTTTAGACCATTTAACACTCTGGTCACATTAAAGCCATGTCACTGTCCAAATGTATTTTTTGGCAATAACTGTTCTGTGTGGCAAATATCTACATTAGACTCTGATTGGGTTCTCTAATGGATGCTCAGTTGTTTGGGTTTTGTCCAGTAGCAGGAGATTGTTTGTGGGTTAATGCAGTAAATGGGTTGAGCATATGAAATACACTAACTAGTCTTCCAAATGAGAACATCACTAATCTAAAAAGACACTGTTTTAAATGTATTGTAATATTTTTACTGAAGCTTCTCCTATCCAATAACTGCGCTCAGACCCAGAGGATATGACTTGTTTAAGATGATCAGATCAAACCAGTTATTTTTGAATAATACCGAATCTGGGCTTGGAATATTTCTTTATTTGAGTGACTCAAGTTTGATTTAACAACAAATCTAAATACGAACAAAAAGAAATAAAGAGAAATGACAAACAGTTTGATTTTATTATTATTATTATTATTATTATCATCATCACTAGCTTTTATTATTTCGTTCTGTCTGAAGATCGGAAAAACGAAAATTAAGCTAGATTTTTCGTATTTTTTGTTCGTGGATAAAAAATGAGCTTATGCATTTGTGCGTGAGCGGCCCTGAAACGCCACTTTTCAACTCAGCGTGTCTTTACCGTCTGTCCCATCAAGCAGAATAAGAGTGCATCTGATGTACCGCTCTGCAAATTAGTCACAACGTTTCTTCATACTGTTTGGCTGTTGCATAGGCTATATTTCTTGCAAATATACATCTCATAAAGCACAACACTGCACTCCTCGGGTCGGCGGCGCCGGCGCGATCCCTTGCATTGTGGTAACAGAGAAAATTTTAAAGGGTTTTAAAAAACTAATTCATTCATTAAAATTAATTATTTATTATTATTACTATCCATTGGTCACACTTTAGTTTGGGGTTCAACTTTCACTATTAACTGTTAACTCTGACTTTTGCCTCACTAAACTCCTAATTTGATGCTTATTAATAGTTAGTAACATGGTTGTTAAGTTTAGGATTAAGGGATCTAAAATATACTCATGCAGAATTATTCATTAATATGTGCTTTACAAGTACTAATAAACAGCCAATATGGTAATAATATGCATGCTATTACACAACTAGTTAATAGTGAGAATTGGTCCTTAAAAAAAGTGCTAGCTTTATTATTATTATTGAGCATATAAGAGCCATTCCCCCTCAGTTCAGGGGAAAAGGCACATGTCTCCTCTAGCCATCTTTATGCATGAACTTTCTCAGCTGCTCTTAATTACACGCACCCACATTCGTGGATAAAAAATGAGCTTATGCATTTGTGCGTGAGCGGCCCTGAAACGCCACTTTTCAACTCTGCGTGTCTTTACCGTCTGTCCCATCAAGCAGAATAAGAGTGCATCTGATGTACCGCTCTGCAAATTAGTCACAACGTTTCTTCATACTGTTTGGCTGTTGCATAGGCTATATTTCTTGCAAATATACATCTCATAAAGCACAACACTGCACTCCTCGGGTCGGCGGCGCCGGCGCGATCCCTTGCATTGTGGTAACAGAGAAAATAAATATAGGCCTAAAATTCATATAGGCCACTATAACAACAAAAAAAGTTCCAAATACTAAAATGCCGTTAAATACGGCGTTTTTTACGGCGTCTGCTATCAGGACGGCGTATTTGACGGTGCTAATATTGTTTAAAACGCCGTCAAATACGGCGTTTTGTATGTAAACGCGATTTATCTATAGCGTAAATGTGAACCTCTTGGCTTGCCGAGAGAGCGTGAGTGAGCGAGTGTGTGTGTTTGTGTGTGTACAAAAGCACAGCTATCCTATGTAAGGTTAAAAAACCCTGAAATGCACGTTCTATTCTGTTCTGCTGCTCTTGATTTAATAGTAGTCTGATGATTGTGTATGGCAGGGCAGGCTTATCCTGCTGTTATGTAAGAGCTGTGTGAGGCTTAAGAATTACATCACCATCACAGTTCCGTTTCCCACAGCAGCAGAATGACACAGGCACATGTCCTTGGTTATTTTATGAATGTTACGGTTCATCCAATACTGTATTCTTAGAATCTCACCATATATTGCATATCAAAGAAGCGCTGTATCGCTGCGTTCAGTGCTCCTCCGTCTCCTCAGCATTGAGTCGCATATGGACTTCTCTATATATACATATATCTTCTCTACAGGCTGTCCCCCGCTTTTAGCTCTCTTGAGTACAGTGTTCTGGAATTCTCCTTCTAATGTGCTTTTAAAATCCCATTTACACCTTATGTTTTCTTAAAACCAGACTAATGTTTTGTTTGGTTTTTCTTTCTCAATCCATTCAACATCATTGTACAGTTATTTTTTACATTCAAAGCATTTGATGTTTGACGTTACATACTTTTTAAACCCTTGCGTGTTTTTTTTGTTTCATGACATTTTAAAGGTTTAAAGGGTTTTAAAAAACTAATTCATTCATTAAAATTAATTATTTATTATTATTACTATCCATTGGTCACACTTTAGTTTGGGGTTCAACTTTCACTATTAACTGTTAACTCTGACTTTTGCCTCACTAAACTCCTAATTTGATGCTTATTAATAGTTAGTAACATAGTTGTTAAGTTTAGGATTAAGGGATCTAAAATATACACATGCAGAATTATTCATTAATATGTGCTTTACAAGTACTAATAAACAGCCAATATGGTAATAATATGCATGCTATTACACAACGAGTTAATAGTGAGAATTGGTCCTTAAAAAAGGTGCTAGCTTTTATTATTATTATTATTATTATTATTATTATTATTATTATTGAGCATATAAGAGCCATTCCCCCTCAGTTCAGGGGAAAAGGCACATGTCTCCTCTAGCCATCTTTATGCATGAACTTTCTCAGCTGCTCTTAATTACACGCACCCACACACAATAATAGGAGCCCAAGGGATGTTCATCCCTCTCTGCCATGCTGACAATCACAAACCAAGGGAGGACATCCTCCCATAACCTCCTTCATTTGTCCATCTCTCTGTTCTATGTATAAGCGGTTAATCTTTGGCGGTTGTAATCCAGGAGGCCTGACTGGAGGGTGGGGAACTTTCTCTTCTCCATGTGCTGTTATCACATTGGGTTTCATGTGACTGCTGTCTACCTAGTCAGTAGCACAACACCTCGTTTCAGGTAACAAGGTTGATCCGAAACCTTTAGCAAGCCTTGATTGAATCCTTTGAGCTTATGCATGTATATATGTAGATGTGCATCTTTCTATGAAACTCCACAAAAACACATGCAGACTTTTTGTTACTTCTGTGTCATATCTATTGTACTCAGAAGTGCTATTCTAATGGGAAATAATCCACAGAACTGCTAGCTCTGAGACAGAACTGATCAAATAGGTCCTGGCATTACTTCTGTGATGTAGTTTGACCATGTGATCATGTTTGTTTCGTCTGGCCCCCCGACTGAGCCTGGCTTCTCCCGAGGTTTTTTTTCTCCATTTCTGTCAGCGATGGACGCTTGACTGATTGCACAGATTCTATTGGACGAGAGCTGAACTGAACGATGACATCACTGAATCACCAATGAACTGACTTTAGCTGAAAAATGACTTTGTTATTGTCTTCTTGCATTATTGACACACTATTGTTCTGTTTAATACTGTAAAGCTGCTTTGACACAATCAGTATTGTATAAAGCGCTATACAAATAAAGGTGACCTGACGGCAGGGTTTTATTGCTCTTTCCCTTGAGCCTCTGACTCAGTCGTTCCCCGTCACTGTTTACAGGTCTAAACATCAAGAATCATGTTTTCACAATGTAATCCCTAGGCTTCACTCACTCCAAGTAGTAGTCAAGTATATACTACAAAGAATAAGCTTAAAACCTGTCCCTTCTGCACATCTGCAGCTGAATTAATGGGCTTTCAGTTCCATTCAGCACAGGGTTAGATGTGTCCGACTCTGAGCTGGTTTGGTGGAAAATAAAAGCCTCTATTTGTGTGCTTACACATCGTTTACAGGATTTATTGGCCGCATCTGTTTCAAAGAAAGACCAGAAGTCTGAACACAGTGTGTCAGTAATTAATATCTTGATCAGGATGCAAATATTGGTGACATCTTTAATAATCGAGGTTATGGTCATTTCATTTCATTTAACACTCCTGTGAGATTATTGCTTTCTGCTATAGGAAATAAGATTATGCTCGTAGCCTCGTACAAAGCTAAGCTAATAGAGACCGGATCTGAGAAGGTGTTCCTAACATTTACATTTTACTGTGCAAAGTCATCCATAAAGCTTAAGCTGCTAAAAAAAAAAGTTTAATAGTAATTTAACATAGATGAAACGTATATTAACATTTTATAACTGCCAGCATATTGGAAAATTCTGGAATAAGATTAGATTCAGAGTCTACTGTACAGCTATTGGAGTATTTCTGTATTTATACTTGATAATCAACATTTATCAAATAACCTTTGAATTAAAACAAAGACTGCATTTTATTACCTAAACCAACGTTCATTTTCATTGCCTTAACAGTGCCAGACTAAGATTAATGATGAATTGAGAGATGTAGGCCAGTAATCATTTTAAATACGAGACTGGTTTGGTGCTGTCATCCATCTGTATCTTGATTTCTGTTCATTTCGTTTTAATGAAATGCCGTGGGTCATCAGAGATTAAACCCCTCGCTATATGCTTTCAGCTGAAAATGAATTCATTCATTTATGAACTGCCAGATCTCACCGGGAAATTCATTGACAGGTTCAGCCAAACAAACGATATCATCTTTTATACTAAAGTGACGTTCATTGCTAAATCTGATTTAAGTTGTTTGTAGTTAAAGTGAACTGTTCATTTCATTGAATTGTAGGAAAGTGCTTTTGAGGTGTTTCTGATTGCACGATAATTGCATAATATTTCATTTGTAATATTGTTATGCTGTTGTTGATGTCATTTTTATGCGAGTTGTTAGTGCCACTGTAAGCCAGTTAATGTAACTGTTCATCTACTGTATGTCCACATTTATCGCGCGCATTTTATAGAAAGAAAATGCATGAATGTGTAATGCTCTGGACTGAAGCACTGTTAGATGTAGATATGTGTTTTTACTACATTAGTCACATGTAGTGCCCCACACGTGATATTGTTTTGCACTGTATTTATGGTAGGTCGTATTGGCGAGAAGCTGTCTATAGTGCTTGTCTATTGTGCCGTTAGAACTCCAGTTCTTTTCTACCTTAAAACATAATGTTTTATTGCAGAGATGGAGGCTTGAGTCTGAGACTTTGGGTTTGACCTAGACTCATAAGCAGTTGACGTGAATATTGACTCCAAATTAGAGACTCGTGAGCAACACCACTTCTTTAGGTTCACAAGTAAATATTGTCCTGTTGAGTAAACACTAACAGAAATTAAAAGCTTGCCTTTAAAGATCAACCTACAAAGCCTTCAAAGTTCAGTCCCTTCTGTGAATACTGTATAGACTGTAAATTATTCAGTTAGAAAATGCATGGTATTAAATATGAAAAGGATCATTTGTTTCAATTAAATCTTGATATGCTTGTTTTTAGCATGTCTTTAAATAAAGTATGTTTACATGAAATTAATTGTCCTATTACCAGAAAGGATTTGGGCTCATGTCTGTCTTTTGAAATGTTCGAGTTTCAAATTCAAATTACTATTTGATTCACTATTGAGTGCTGTTACTAGTGGTCGACCGATATGTGTCTTTCAGGGCCGATATCGATTATTACAGATCAAGTAGACCGATAACCAATATTTTGAACCGATATATTATGTCTGCTGTAAAGATGAAAATTAATGTCAAAATTAAGAATAACAAGGGCTCTGACAAAAACTTTCTTTAAATGCTTTTAAATTATTTTATCGGCAAATCGGTTTTGAAAATGACCGATACCGATAACCATAAAAGAGCTTAATATCGGTGCCGATAATCGGTCGACCCCTAGTTGTTACAAAACATAACTTTCTTTTTGCTCATGTATTTTGTATTGGCTATTTCACCTATGCAGGGAGCTGCTTCTGAACAACATGCTTACTTTTCTTTTTCCTCCAGGTGACTTGCATTGCATTCTGTGTATTTTATCATTTTCATGCATTCCCGGGGGATCTAGCCCATAACCTTGATGTTGCTAGCATTCTGCAAATACAGGAACGCTACAGAATTGTTTAAATTGTGATGAGCATTCAGTCACCCCAAACTAAGGCTTTGTGTTAACAAGCAATTACAAGTGTCTTTGAATTGTGATTTGTGTCCCAAGGTGTGTTCATGCCAAGGTTTCCCTACCAATAGAACAGTGTTTCCCAACCCTGCTCCTGGTGTACCCCCAACTCTACACATTTTGTATGCCTCCCTAATTCAACTCATCAGCTCACTAGCAGAGACTCTAAAGCCTGAAATGGGTATGTTAGGTAAGGGAATCATCCAAAATGTGTGTAAGGATGCTCCAGAGGAAGGTTTGGGAACCACTGTATAAGACACCTGACTCCAAATAATAAAAATGAATTTTTATGAATAAATTGTACTGGATATTCTAACTTCAGACTTCAGTTCCATCTAAATTTCTTCTTCATTTTTTTAAATGCAGTATATTGCATCAGTGTACAAGTGAAAGAAGTGTTTGGGTTAAATCTGTGGTCCAAATGCGGTGTTATGTATATGTTTTACAGAACAGGAGTTTTCAAGCTAAATTTAAAGGAAGGAAAAAATAGCCCATAAAACTGTTTTGTCTTATTTTGCAGAAAGTTAGTGAGAAGGTCGGAGGGGCAGAGGGAACCAAATTAGATGAAGACTTTATGGAAATGGAAAAGGTAAGTTTCCTGCAGAAAGAGAGATATTAGATATTTATTAGAATTTTCTACTTTTGGAAGGTCTGAAGAAATACAATTCTAGTTTAGCACCACCTAATTAAGTGAGAATATATTGAGTGTGTTTATAAGTGTGTATTTATAAAGAAGTGGGATGGAAGGATGACAGAATAAAGGAATGAGCAGCTACTGGGGTCTGTGAGCAAAACATGACATGTCAAACATGTGCAGTGTTTAATTCTTTCGTAACATTCATTCTTCGCTTCGCATCTTTACTGTATCACAGAAAGTTGACGTCACCACAAGGGCGGTGATGGACATTATGACCAAGACGACGGAGTACCTGCAGCCCAATCCAGGTAAATGTGAAGAATGATTTAGTTTTTAATAGTATAAAATTTTTTTTAAAAATCTCATTCATTTGTTTCTTTATTAGCAACTCGTGCCAAAATGAGTATGATGAGCTCCATGTCTAAAATCCGTGGAGGAGATAAAGGTCCCGGCTACACACAGACCGAAGCCGTCCTGGCAGAGTCCATGCAGAAGTTCGGCCGGGAACTCAGCGAGGAATCCAGCTTTGGTAAAGCTTGCTTTGTTATGAAGACTCAAGAGTCGGAGCTGCTCTCCCACACATAACACACTAGAAACATGCACAACGCCTTATTCCAAAATAATGAGCTTTATCTGCAATGCATCAGCAAGCTCTTTTGACTTCATGGTTGCTTAGTTTGTAGTGTAGATTAAACCGTCACACTTTAGTTTGGGGTCCAGTTCTTACTATTAACGACAACTTTTGCCTCAAACTCCTAATCACTATCAGACTATCAGAACATGTTATTTTATGGTTCACTGCTTATTTAAAGGGTAGAACCCAATGTGTCCAGGTGGAAGGTGTTCAGTCAGATCTTTTAGAGGTTGTCAAAGGAGTTCCACAAGGATCTGTGTTGGGACCATTATTATTCAGTATATATATAAATTGCCTTGATTTTAATATTGATAAAGCACGGTTCCATTTTTACGCAGATGATACTATTGTATACTGTTCAGCTCCCTCTAAACAACAATCTGTGGCTGCATTACAGTCTGTTTTTGATATTATCCAAAACCGGTTTTGTGCTTTGAAGTTGGTTTCAAATGTTGAAAAAACCAAATGTATGCTATTTTCAAATTCTAGAACTTCTTTAGAGAACTCTATTGTCCTTCAAACTTCTCAGGGGAGCCAAATTACCTCAGTGTCAGAGTATAAATATCTGGGTATTATCATTGATAACAAATTGTTTTGGTTCACACATTAAGTATCTGAGTAAAAATAATTAAAGAAGTAGTTAAGGTTTTACTTTAGAAATAAGTCATGTTTCCCATTTAAGGTGAGGAAAAAACTAGTGTCCGCTACATTTCTACCGATTCTCGAATATGGGGATGTGGTTTACCAGCATGCCCCCTCTTACCTTCTTTCTTCCTTGGATGCTTTGTACCATGCTGCTCTGAGATTTATAACTGATTGTACATTTTTAACTCATCATTGTGAAATATATGAAAGAGTTGCATGGCCTTC
This sequence comes from Sinocyclocheilus rhinocerous, assembly GCF_001515625.1. Taxonomy (NCBI): domain Eukaryota; kingdom Metazoa; phylum Chordata; class Actinopteri; order Cypriniformes; family Cyprinidae; genus Sinocyclocheilus; species Sinocyclocheilus rhinocerous. The sequence goes on along the minus strand of NW_015643640.1, from coordinate 1,658,715 downwards.
CTTGAGAATTCTGAGAAAAATGCATTGGCATTTGTTAAGGCAATTTTGGGTCATTTGCCAAATTATCTCTTGTTTTATACCAAAGACTTTGTTTGGAAATCATTCATTACGTTCTCAATCAAATTACAATCTCTGTGTACCCTTTGTCAGAACTGAGCTTGGTAAAAAACCTCTTTTAAATATGCTGCCGCCTCAGATTGGAATCTTCTCCAAAAGGAGATGAAGTTACAAAACTTGGTGTCTTATAATTATTTTAAGTTCTTATTATGTAATCTAGAGAGCAACTTAACGGTGTGTAATTGTTTTTAACCGGTTATATGTTGGTTTTGTAATGTATTTCGTAACTATGTTGTTTATTTGTATATGCAAACTCGGCTGCCTATCTTGGCCAGGACACTCCTGGAAAAGAGATTTTAATCTCAGTGAGTCTCTTCCTGGTTAAATAAAGGTATTAATGTGCTGCTTATTAGTAGTTCGTAATGTAGTTGTTAAGTTTAGCTATGGGGTTTAGGATTAAGGGATCTAAAATATACTCATGCAGAATAAGGCATTAATATGTGCTTTAGAAGTACTAATAAACCGCCAATATACTAGTAGTATGCATGCTAATAAACAATGCACAACCAGGTCTGTCAATAAGGCTGTTTTCAGACCTGTAGAACGTCTGCTTTGTTCTGAAATGGTACGGTTCGCTTTCACACAGCAACATTTCAAGGTGTACCAAAATGTGTTTATGCGAGTTCATCTGCTCATGTTCCTCAGTGTCACTCATCGAGACGGATTGACAAGTTCGCTCTGTGGGCTTTATCGGTAGCTGTCGTTACACAAACACATATCGTTAGGGTTAGCCGTATTGGTATGTACCAATACCAGATCATTTTATTTATGTTGGATTTGCATCAGTATATGGATAAACTTAAAAACGGCTTCATTCAGAACATGGAGTTCTCACTGATTTGCCCTTAAAAATATAGAGATGTTCTAGAGATATATATATTGTACTTGTGTTTTGCAGGTCTGGCTCTGATCGATGTTGGAGAAGCCATGCGAGAGCTAGCTGAAGTTAAAGATGCTCTAGACATGGAGGTCAAGCAAAACTTTATCGACCCCCTGCAGAATTTGCACGATAAAGACTTAAAAGAAATCCAGGTGAGATATAAGAAATTACTGCATTGAAACCCTGCAAAAACCAGTGCACGGTGACCCAATGTTAACCCCTCCAGTCCTCTAAAAATGTAAATGCTCTGAAATAGCGCTGAACTCTGTTGAAATGAGATCACGGTCTTGGCATGTCGTTAATTGTGGCAGTTTCCATTGGTGGGAAGCAGTTAGTGTCACTGATCATTTCAGTTCGCTCTTAACGGTTTCAGTGGCACATGAGCGTGCTGGATGACGGATGGGGCTGTTAAAAACTATACTGGAAGAGTAAAAGAGTAAATCTGTATCACTAGAGGTCAGTAACCGAGCTCTGGGCCTTTCTCTGTGTTGTGACAGCATCACCTGAAGAAGCTGGAGGGGCGACGGCTGGACTTTGACTATAAGAAGAAAAGGCAAGGAAAGCTCACAGAAGATGACATGAAGCAGGCCTTGGAGAAGTTTGATGACTCAAAGGAGATTGCGGAACAAAGCATGTTTAACCTTCTGGAGAGCGATGTAAGATCCGTCAGCTGTTCTCATTGTCTTTCTCACTAGCATGTCAGCGTTCTGTTTATTCTGAAGCAATAAGCCTCAATAAGTCACAGCATTCACTAGTTTTCATTGATCGTTGCATCTTATGCAAAGGCTATGTTTACATGCTTAATAGTCTGATTATTGCCAATAATCAGTGTATCGTCAGATTAAACCCGCAGCACTCCACATATGTGAGCCTGGAGCACAAAAGCAGTGTTAAGTCGCTGGGGTATATTTGTAGCAATAGCCAACAATACATTGTATGGGTCAAAATTATAGATTTTTCTTTTATGCCAAAAATCATTAGGATATTAAGTAAAGATCATGTTCCATGAAGATATTTAGTAAATTTCCTACCGTAAATATATCAAAACTTAATTTTTGATTAGTAATATGCATTGCTAAGAACTTCATTTGAACAACTTTAAAGATGATTTTCTCAATATTTAGATTTTTTTTTGCATCCTCAGATTCCAGATTTTCAAATAGCTGTATCTCGGCCAAATATTGTCCTTTCCTAACAAATTTCATAAAATTGACCCTTATGACTGGTTTTGTGCTCCAGGGTCACATATTTGCTGTGATTAATGGTTGCTGTAAATATGAATGTCATCATAACGCAGCGATCACATGAGCTCGCAGTACTTCACGCGTCTGTCTTTAGTGCCTTCGAAGGCTGCATGGAAATGTAGCCATTGATATGCATTCAGTGTGGCGTTGTTTGCGTTCATGTGTGCTAGTTGTTGATGTTCTGACGGTGTTTCTGCAGATTGAACAAGTGAGTCAGCTTTCTGCTCTGGTCCAAGCTCAGGTCAACTACCACAGACAGGCCGCAGAGATCCTTCAGCAGCTCTCCAGCAAACTAGAGGACAGGTCTGTGGAAGATCTCCCGTCTCACACAAACATACAAAATCTAATTTAAAAAATGCAACTACAGGCATTCATTCTTAAAAAGCTAAAAGTATGTTCGTGACAATTCATTTCACTGTTCATTCATGTTATTACTTATGCAAACTGCGAATGAGTGAGAAACTAATGCTAGAGCTCTGCTTTTGATTTGTATTAGTTTTTGACAATTGCATACACAAGGTTTCAGAAGCGATGACTCCTTTTCTCTATACTCTGTGCTCAAAACATGCAACACATGCAAAATCCTATTTTAACTTTTCTCAAAATGCTTTTGCATCATAACTCTACACAAAAACCACCAAATGATGAACTCTTACACAAGCCCACATGCATGCATATCGCATGTAAAACACTAGTGCTGTGTACAAATAGCTAGAAGTGTTTGCGCACATGTTGTAATCTGTAAATTGGTGTGGCGTTTTCCAAACGAAACACGAGAGCTTAGTTTTGAACAATGCATCTGATGTAGAGAACTGTTTTACAGTTTGCAGTCTGAAGATCATCGATTATGAAAATGTAATCAAATGAATTGCATGATATAATGTTTGATTAAAATATTTGTAATCGCACATAGGTCAATAAATATTTGCTGAGAAAAGCCTACAAATGAAGATTAGTCACATGATCGTGGCAGACGAAAGCACTGAATATAGTCATTAAAAAAGAGGCTTCACAAGTGAACCTATTGTTTTATTTCAGTAGCATTTCATTCATAATTCTAGTTTACAGCAATCTGAGGATGTGTCCCTCAGGTGTTGTTCTCGCTGTGTTGCATTACCTCTCGTGTTGCCTTGTTTCATTTATCTACAATGATGTATTTATGTATGCATGCAGAATAAGAGAGACTTCTTGCAAGCCGAGAAGAGAGTATGTCCCCAAACCTCGCACCTCGGTGGATTTCAGTGAGAACCACAATGGCAGCATCGGGCTCAGCGGCCCGTCCAGATCACCAGGTGAGGCAGTAATAGAGTTAAATCTTTGCAGTGGAGGAGTTCGTGTCCTAAACAATCCTTTTTTTGACCCGTTTCAGCTCCGATGGACCAGCCTTGCTGTCGGGCGCTGTATGATTTCGACCCTGAAAACGAGGGTGAGCTGGCCTTCAAGGAAGGAGACGTCATCACCTTAACTAGCAAGATTGACGAGAACTGGTATGAAGGAACAGTCAGTGGGCAATCGGGCTTCTTCCCTGTCAACTATGTAGATATCGTGGTAGATTTACCCCACTCAGTCTAATGCATGAGCAATCAAACCACTTCTTCTGCAAGAGCAGAAATAACCAAACCTAGCAGCACAAACCAACCGCTCTGTTGTGGGATTTGTGCTTAGGAAATAATAAGCAATGAAAACGTTTCGAGTGCCCTTCAGTAGATATTATTCCTGAATGCCACCACTTTGTTATATGGATTAATTTCATGTATTTAATTTTTCCTGAGGCTGACCTCTGCATTGCCTGCTGCTATGAACTCCTGTATGATTTTCAGTTCAGCCTGTTTTTGTTTCCAGCAACAAGCCACGAATTGGTCTCTTCATCCGAACCCTTTTAAAAATATCTGCAGTTAAGTTATTTTGGTATTAAGTTCTTAGCATAATGTATTTATGAAAAATAATTTGAAGGACAATGGATGTCAAATTGATGTGAAGTATTAAATGTGAGTTTTTTTTGTTTTTTTTTCTTTGAAACTGCATTAATTGCAAAACAAATATGCTTTCTCATCTTTCCTGTTCATAGTGTGAAATGTTCCGATGTTTGTTTAATGTCCTAAAACAAGTGATGTTAGATTTGACTATTTAAATCAATTCATATTTAGGAACAGAGAAAAAAAAAAAAACGAGATGAAAGTTAAGTGAATCGTTTATTTGTTACAGTGTGTCATCTGTATGTCGTGTAACATTCTGTACAGTCCCACGTTCACATTCCATGGATGCAGAACTGGTCACTAAGATTCAACCCAAAACACTTTTGTGTGGGTGTGTGTGTGTGTGTGTGTTACTATAAATATGTCGGAGTGTGTTATCTGAACCCATGAAACATATCAAAACGCATATCAAATTTTGTCATATTTGCCTGATGTCTGATTTAAGTCGAGAAAGAATTCCTGACTCTGAATGATGTTGGCCTAAAATTTCCACAGGCAGAATAAGATATGTTCTTCTTAATATTTGTGTCTTTAGTTGTTTTTATCAGCTCAAAGAGCCCCTTTATATTTAAATAAAGCATATCTAGTATTGGCAGGACATTCCAATATTTTTTCAGTCGTGTTGTTTATCCTCAGTGAGGTCATGTTTGTGTTATCTCCTGTGTGTGTGTGTGTGTGTGTAGTCCTGTAACTCTAGTACCACGTGTTGCTTTTGGATCAGTGTTGAAGCGTTAGATATTTCTGGAAGTGCTGGGGACAGTTTATTTGTGAAGCGCTCCTCTTTAGCATGAATCTTCATGGTCTCATCTGAATCAATCATAGGCTTGTTCTGAGAACTAAAAAACTGTGCAACTACAATAAAACCCGTTTAATGGTGCTGTGTGGAGTGAGTGTGTTTTGTTCGACAGCCAGCAGGTGATGCTGCCACAACACCGACTGAACAATTCCCCGTTTACCTCCGAAATTTACCCAGAAATCACATTGCACTTTCATGAATATGTCTATGCGAGTTTAATTATCAAGTTTTCTTTCCATTCCAACTGGAGGTCAGACGTGGGCCGTGCTGGAGCCGTCTGTGTGAACAAAACACAGCTAATAAAGCTAACAGCTACAGCTAGTTCTACTGCTAACAACATGATAGTAAATCGTTATGGAAGTTTGATCACTACTTTATATCATTTCAATTATAATAATAACTACGATGCTAGATTTGAAAGCAAATAGCCAGCTGTGGTGATGTCCATGCTGTTGTCTCTGGTGTGAAGCTATTAATAGCACTGTATTTACAGTCCGATGCGTATCATATCACATCCACATGTGCTCCGCTGCAGATAAACACACCGAAGACTGACAGTGTGCTCTGCAGAAACTGACTCAGAAACCTACTGTGCATCACTATCACGCAGCAAACACATCAAACTTGAATGTTTGTAGATAAGACAAGTGGCTTGTATCAGGCATGTATATTTATATTGATGCATACAATATACTGTATAATATACATTAAGTTATCCTAACATGTTCATGTTAATATGAAGCAGAACTGGTCACACTTTAGATTGGGGTCCAATTCTCACTATTAACTACAACTTTAGCCTCAATAAACTCCTAATCTGCTGCTTATTAATAGTTATTAAACTAGTCGTTAAGTCTAGGATTAAGGGATGCAAAATGTGGAATAAGGCATTAATAAGTACTAAAAAAAACAGCCAATAGTCATATGCATGCTAATAACCGGTTCATACTGAGCCTGTGGCAATCTAATCTCTCCTGCCGGAGTTTCATAATGAGCCAAAAATATTTTGGTAATGTTAACGTCAATGCATTAATGTTAACTAATAATAAGCAACAGTTATTACAGTATTAATAATTGTTAACGTTAATTACTAAAAATGCAACATTGTAAATTTGTCGCTCCATTAAATAATATTAACAGATACAGCTTTTGATTTTAAAAGAGCATTGGTTAGACATTAGTTTAAGGACCAATTCTCACTATTAACTAGTTGCTTATTAGCATGCATATTATTAACATATTGGCTGTTTATTAGTATTTATAAAGCACATATTAATGCATGACCATATTCTACATCCCTAATCCTACCTAAACTTAACAACTACCTTACTAACTATTAATAAGCAGCACATTCGCAGTTTATTGAGGCAAAAGTCATAGTTAATGGTTTGTTAATAGCGGGAACTGGCCCTTAAAATAAAGTGTGACCAGAGCACATGTTGGAATGAACTGATTAATAAATGCTTTGGAAGTATTTTTCATAGTTAATAATGAAAGTATAGGATGTACATACTGTGTTTTTCATTGTTCGCAATGTAACTTGTGCTACCAGTATTTTTACATCTCATATAACAAAAGGTCTCTGAAGTTGTGATCTGCACCATTGCCTTACCAAAGCATGTGTCAACTGAACTGCAATCAACATTTTTACTATGAACAAGTGCACATATCAAATTGCAAAACACTACTCACAAAAATCACAAAATTTTTCCCCTGACCTCTCTTGGTTATTGACACAAGAGCATATTGCTTTATTTTAGTAATAACAATCCTGCATAATTGTAAATCTCTCTGAGACATCAGTCTTGTAAAAGGAAATAAATAAATAAATGCAAATAAATAAACATAAATAAATGCACGTGCAAATAAATAAATAGATAAATAATTAAATAAACAGATAAATAAATAAATGTACATGCAAATAAATAAATGCACATGCAAATAAATAAATAGATAAGTAAATAAATGCACATGCAAATAAATAAACAGATAAATAAATAAATGCACATGCGAATAAATAAATAGATAAATAAATAAATGCACATGCAGATACATAAATAAATAGATAAATAAATAAATGCACATGTGAATAAATAAATAGATAAATAAATAAATGCACATGCGAATAAATAAACAGATAAATAAAAAAATGCACATGCAAATAAATAGATAAATAAATAAATGCACATGCAAATAAATTAACAGATAAATAAATAAATGCACATGCAAATAAATAAATAGATAAATAATTAAATAAATAAATGCACATGCAAATAAATAGATAAATAGATAAATAAATAAATAAATGTACATGCAAATAAATAAAGATAAATAAATAAATGTACATGCAAATAAATAAATAAATGCACATGCAAATAAATAAACTGATAAATAAATAAATGCACATGCAAATAAATAAATAGATAAATAATTAAATAAATAAATGCACATGAAAATAAATAAACAGATAAATAAATAAATGCACATGCAAATAAATAAATAGATAAATAATTAAATAAATAAATGCACATGAAAATAAATAAACAGATAAATAAATAAATGCACATGCAAATAAATAAATAATGGCTCATCATGGCTAATCATTGCCTGAACGTCAGAAATACTTGCAGCTTGCAGCATGAGTCAGTCTTTGGCCGATGCAGGACTGGCAGAGCAGAGAGTGTTTGCCTGTGTTCTTACATGTTCAGCTTGCTGGCGTTCTCACATACTTTCTCTTTTGAGCTGCAGGCTGAGCTCTCATCACCAAGCGAGGCCTGATAATTCCTCGTCTTTCAGCTCCGCTCAAAAGAGCTTGTGATTGGAGATGACAAAAGAGGCGGTAAGACAGGTCAGACTGCAACAGGCTCAGGTGTGCTCTCATGCACCAATCCAACAATCGCTTCCAATGAAGTTTGTCAGAAACTTGCATCTTCCTCAATAAAACGACTTAATCACTTTACATTTGGTCTTATACATTCTTGCCTGAAAATATTTTAAACAGCCTAATATTTGAAATAAATAAATATAATAATAATGTAGGAGATATGAGAATCAGAGACATATAAAACTATGATGACATGATTACTGCGAGCATCATTCCTCTGAAGCGTCCGTCTGTACATCACAAGTAGTGCCAGGTAAGAGTTAAACTGGAAGGAATAAAAGCGCTGAGGCTGAAGGGCAGAGGAATGTGTGGGAGTGAGACGGAGAAACCTCTCGAAACATTGTGTCTGCTGCACCTGTGCTCTCACTGAGGTCCTGGAGCCCCTTCCATCAGCAATATTACACCACAATAATATCATATGATTACATTAAATATAATTGTATACATTTTATGACTGTATGAATTGACAAATATATAGAAACATTTTAATATATTTTAAAATGATTATATATTTTTTTAAATGTGATGTGACTTGTATTTTTTATTTGATTTTTTTAATAACTATTTTAAGTTTTACTAGGTCAAAGGTGTGTGTGTGTGTACACATGTACTAACATTTGGAGTTGTATGTGTTTAAAGTCTGCATTTAACTAATAAAACAAGTTTTTAAAAATACATTAAAACAGTAATATTGTGAAATATTATTACAATTTAAAATGTGTTCTATGTGAATCTCTGTTAAAAATATTTATTTCTGTGATCAAAGCTGAATTTTCAGCATCATTAGTCGAGTCTTTAAGGATTCTTTAATGAATATATATATATATATATATATATATATATATGTGTGTGACCCTGGAGCACACAAGCAGTGTTAAGTGGGGTATATTTATTTGTAGCAATAGCCATAAATACATTGTATGGGTCAAAATTATCGATTTTTCTTTT
>NW_015643640.1:1648062-1649732 GCF_001515625.1 Sinocyclocheilus rhinocerous | reverse complement strand
GATTTTCTCAATATTTAGATTTTTTTGCACCCTCAGATTCCAGATTTTCAAATAGTTGTATCTCAGCCAAATATTGTCCTATCCTAACAAACCATACATCAATGGAAATATTATTTATTCAGCTTTCAGATGATGTATAAATCTCAATTTTGAAAAATTTACACTTAAGACTGGTTTTGTGCTCCAGGGTCACATAAATATATAGTCCCTTTTGATTAATTGAATGCATGCTGAATAAAAGTATAAATTTCTTTAAATAAATAAATAGAAATAAAAAATAAAATATAAAAATATATATATTTATTTAAAATATCTTACTGACCTAACCTTTTGAACGGTAGTGTGTATATATAGCAAAGAACAAATATATCCTCCTTATATAAAACATTATTGCTCTTAAAAAATGTTCTCCAGGTATCGGGTGATAACCGACTTTATCTTCATTTCAAGTATGCAGCATAATAAGGCTGAATCTGATTGACAGAAATGCAGTGGGGATGAGTGACAGGTGGACACATATCAGGGTGCAGCTTCAGAAAAACAAAGCAGCCGTTCACGCTCAGTGTCAGCTAAAGCAGCAGGCACACAGTATGCAAAACAGCTCAGTGAGGGCACCATTTGTTGTGCAAATATACTAGTATATGCAAATAAAGCCACACACACATACACATATACTTTGACATGGCATGGGAAGCCACAAACAAGCATGACAAGAGCAAATAGAAAAAAATTAAACTGATTGACTGGTTTACAGATGTGTTTACAGGTAAAAATGTGGACTAGGGTATTTTTTCGCAAACATAATGCGTTTTGATGTGTTTAGGGTTACGCTTTATTTATTATTAAGGTCCAGTCCTCACTATTAACTACAACTTTAGCCTCAATAAACTCCTAATGTGCTGCTTATTAATAGTTAGTAAGGTAGTTGTTAAGTTTAGCTATGGGGTTTAGGATTAAGAGATCTGAAATATGCTCATGCAGAATAATAAGGCATTACAGTTTTTCTCGATTGCTAAAACACTATAACCAGGCTTTTGAACTAAAATTTCAAAAACATAACGCCATTTTTCAAAAAGCACACCCATTTTGCTGAACTATAAACACTATTCCCCTGCTTTAACACATGAGTCAGATTTGGTGAACTGTTACTGCAAATTCTACACACAAATCCCTACATTTCTCAGTACTTACACCATGTGGTCATTTAGAAAGCACTAGCATTCAATACTGTTCACTCAAGTCAGCACAGCTTGAGCTCAATTAGCAAACAATTATCCAGGTGGAAACACTACGAGTCAAAATTTATCACACACGCTTGTGTGTGATGTCTGAGGGAAAAGTTTGTTTTTTCAGCAAGAGTGAATGGTTTTGAGTGTAGAGCTTTCTTTTTGACCTGAAAATAGGATGTTTGGGGAATTGGGTGAGACGTTATGGATTTGTTTTTACTGTTTTGAGAATACGAGGCATAGTTTCAAGAAATGTGTTTAAGCAATCGAGAAAAACTGTAATATGTGCTTTATAAGAACTAATAAACCAATATGCTAGTCATATGCATGCAAGTTAATAGTGAGAATTGGTCCTTAAACTAAATTGTTAGCGTGTTTGGTTACCTACTCTCAGAAAAAAAAGGTACAAAAGCTGTCACTGGGGCAGTACCTTTTCAAAAGGTA
>NW_015643640.1:1646061-1647136 GCF_001515625.1 Sinocyclocheilus rhinocerous | reverse complement strand
AAAAAAAAGGTACAAAAGCTGTCACTGGGGCAGTACCTTTTCAAAAGGTACACTTTTGTACACTTTAGGTACTAATATGGACTGTTTAGGTACAAAGGTGTGCCTTTTGAAAAGGTACTGCCCCAGTGACAGCTTTTGTACCTTTTTTCTGAGTGTATGATTTCTGTGAACCTAAGAGAAAGAATGTGTAGGGGAACGCTAATGGATATTTGCCTTCATATGATGATTTTAAGCCAAAATCATTAAATAGCAGCCGTTTTTGAAAGGGAATTGAGAATAAATAGTCTTCATTTGACGCAGCTCCTAAAATATGGCAAATAACACCCTGAGTGAGTTGTTTGTGATTTAAGACTGTGTTCCGTTCATGCATACAAGTCTGAACCCAGAATGCACCTGCTGTAGCGTAACCCAAGGCGATGGGAGTTGTTTATTGATGGAGATTAGTCTGAATGTCAAAGCGCTTCCCTGTGCAGGGTGAGTCTGTCTCTCCAGGACAATAACTCACCTTTTCACCCGACCTCTCGAGCAAAACTCCATAAACCCAAGCAGTGAATCCTAGCTGGACCTCACAAAAACATATTTTACATACACTCTTTTCTAGCATTAGCTCCTCAAAAACAAGGGTTTAGCTTTAAATGAAAGAAAAATGAACACTAAGCATTTGAGAGTGTTTAAAGAGCAGGAAATTAGTGCATCGTGAAATCATAATCAGACTACTGCCAGTAATAATAGGGCAAATCCATCCCACAAAGCACATCTTGCGCTCAAGTATTCAAGCTCTCACACACTTGATTGTGTGAGAGCTTGAATACTTGAGCGCAAGATGTGACTTGCGTTGGCTCTTTGCTTTAAGAACAGGTAATCCAGCGGTGTCAGTGATTGAGGAGACACAAATCCTGCAGTAACAGACACGCAGGTGGCACTGCAAAAGAACTGCATACCGTGCCATTTTTCTCTCTGTCTTTGTCAGCCATCCCAGAATGCCAAGCATCCACTCGCTCTCTCTCTTTTAAAGAACTGATAGATAGATAGATAGATAGATAGATAGATAGATGATAGACAGACGATAGATAGA
>NW_015643640.1:1638115-1644671 GCF_001515625.1 Sinocyclocheilus rhinocerous | reverse complement strand
GGGAGCAAAGCGCAGAGCAGTAAGCAAGAACGTCCGAACGGTAGCGAAGCCGGAAGCTGATACATAGATAGACGATAGATGATAGATAGATAGACGATGATAGACGATAGATGATAGATAGACGATAGATAGACAGACGATAGATAAATAGATAGACGATGATAGATAGATAGACGATAGATGATAGATAGACGATGATAGACGATAGATAGAGACGATAGACGATGATAGATAGACGATAGATAGACGATAGATGATAGATAGACGATAGATAGACGATGATAGATAGATAGACGATAGATAAATAGATAGACGATAGATAAATAGATAGACGATGATAGATAGACGATAGATAAATAGATAGATGATAGATGATAGACGATGATAGATAGATAAACGATAGATAGACGATGATAGATAGACGATAGACGATGATAGATAGATAGACAATAGATAAATAGATAGACGATAGATAAATAGATAGACAATAGATAGACGATGATAGACGATAGATGATAGATAGACGATAGATAGACGATAGATGATAGATAGACGACAGATAGACGATAGATAGACGATAGATAGACGATAGATGATAGATAGATGATAGATAGACGATAGACGATGATAGATAGATAGACGATAGATAAATAGATAGACAATAGATAGACGATAAATAGATAGACGATAGATAAATAGATAGACGATAGATAGACGATGATAGATAGATAGACGATAGATGATAGATAGACGATAGATAGACGATAGATAGACGATAGATAGACGATAGATAGACGATAGATAGACGATAGATAGACGATAGATAGACGATAGATAGACGATAGATAGACGATAGATAGACGATAGATAGACGATAGATAGACGATAGATAGACGATAGATAGACGATAGATAGACGATAGATAGACGATAGATAGACGATAGATAGACGATAGATAGACGATAGATAGACGATAGATAGACGATAGATAGACGATAGATAGACGATAGATAGACGATAGATAGACGATAGATAGACGATAGATAGACGATAGATAGACGATAGATAGACGATAGATAGACGATAGATAGACGATAGATAGACGATAGATAGACGATAGATAGACGATAGATAGACGATAGATAGACGATAGATAGACGATAGATAGACGATAGATAGACGATAGATAGACGATAGATAGACGATAGATAGACGATAGATAGACGATAGATAGACGATAGATAGACGATAGATAGACGATAGATAGACGATAGATAGACGATAGATAGACGATAGATAGACGATAGATAGACGATAGATAGACGATAGATAGACGATAGATAGACGATAGATAGACGATAGATAGACGATAGATAGACGATAGATAGACGATAGATAGACGATAGATAGACGATAGATAGACGATAGATAGACGATAGATAGACGATAGATAGACGATAGATAGACGATAGATAGACGATAGATAGACGATAGATAGACGATAGATAGACGATAGATAGACGATAGATAGACGATAGATAGACGATAGATAGACGATAGATAGACGATAGATAGACGATAGATAGACGATAGATAGACGATAGATAGACGATAGATAGACGATAGATAGACGATAGATAGACGATAGATAGACGATAGATAGACGATAGATAGACGATAGATAGACGATAGATAGACGATAGATAGACGATAGATAGACGATAGATAGACGATAGATAGACGATAGATAGACGATAGATAGACGATAGATAGACGATAGATAGACGATAGATAGACGATAGATAGACGATAGATAGACGATAGATAGACGATAGATAGACGATAGATAGACGATAGATAGACGATAGATAGACGATAGATAGACGATAGATAGACGATAGATAGACGATAGATAGACGATAGATAGACGATAGATAGACGATAGATAGACGATAGATAGACGATAGATAGACGATAGATAGACGATAGATAGACGATAGATAGACGATAGATAGACGATAGATAGACGATAGATAGACGATAGATAGACGATAGATAGACGATAGATAGACGATAGATAGACGATAGATAGACGATAGATAGACGATAGATAGACGATAGATAGACGATAGATAGACGATAGATAGACGATAGATAGACGATAGATAGACGATAGATAGACGATAGATAGACGATAGATAGACGATAGATAGACGATAGATAGACGATAGATAGACGATAGATAGACGATAGATAGACGATAGATAGACGATAGATAGACGATAGATAGACGATAGATAGACGATAGATAGACGATAGATAGACGATAGATAGACGATAGATAGACGATAGATAGACGATAGATAGACGATAGATAGACGATAGATAGACGATAGATAGACGATAGATAGACGATAGATAGACGATAGATAGACGATAGATAGACGATAGATAGACGATAGATAGACGATAGATAGACGATAGATAGACGATAGATAGACGATAGATAGACGATAGATAGACGATAGATAGACGATAGATAGACGATAGATAGACGATAGATAGACGATAGATAGACGATAGATAGACGATAGATAGACGATAGATAGACGATAGATAGACGATAGATAGACGATAGATAGACGATAGATAGACGATAGATAGACGATAGATAGACGATAGATAGACGATAGATAGACGATAGATAGACGATAGATAGACGATAGATAGACGATAGATAGACGATAGATAGACGATAGATAGACGATAGATAGACGATAGATAGACGATAGATAGACGATAGATAGACGATAGATAGACGATAGATAGACGATAGATAGACGATAGATAGACGATAGATAGACGATAGATAGACGATAGATAGACGATAGATAGACGATAGATAGACGATAGATAGACGATAGATAGACGATAGATAGACGATAGATAGACGATAGATAGACGATAGATAGACGATAGATAGACGATAGATAGACGATAGATAGACGATAGATAGACGATAGATAGACGATAGATAGACGATAGATAGACGATAGATAGACGATAGATAGACGATAGATAGACGATAGATAGACGATAGATAGACGATAGATAGACGATAGATAGACGATAGATAGACGATAGATAGACGATAGATAGACGATAGATAGACGATAGATAGACGATAGATAGACGATAGATAGACGATAGATAGACGATAGATAGACGATAGATAGACGATAGATAGACGATAGATAGACGATAGATAGACGATAGATAGACGATAGATAGACGATAGATAGACGATAGATAGACGATAGATAGACGATAGATAGACGATAGATAGACGATAGATAGACGATAGATAGACGATAGATAGACGATAGATAGACGATAGATAGACGATAGATAGACGATAGATAGACGATAGATAGACGATAGATAGACGATAGATAGACGATAGATAGACGATAGATAGACGATAGATAGACGATAGATAGACGATAGATAGACGATAGATAGACGATAGATAGACGATAGATAGACGATAGATAGACGATAGATAGACGATAGATAGACGATAGATAGACGATAGATAGACGATAGATAGACGATAGATAGACGATAGATAGACGATAGATAGACGATAGATAGACGATAGATAGACGATAGATAGACGATAGATAGACGATAGATAGACGATAGATAGACGATAGATAGACGATAGATAGACGATAGATAGACGATAGATAGACGATAGATAGACGATAGATAGACGATAGATAGACGATAGATAGACGATAGATAGACGATAGATAGACGATAGATAGACGATAGATAGACGATAGATAGACGATAGATAGACGATAGATAGACGATAGATAGACGATAGATAGACGATAGATAGACGATAGATAGACGATAGATAGACGATAGATAGACGATAGATAGACGATAGATAGACGATAGATAGACGATAGATAGACGATAGATAGACGATAGATAGACGATAGATAGACGATAGATAGACGATAGATAGACGATAGATAGACGATAGATAGACGATAGATAGACGATAGATAGACGATAGATAGACGATAGATAGACGATAGATAGACGATAGATAGACGATAGATAGACGATAGATAGACGATAGATAGACGATAGATAGACGATAGATAGACGATAGATAGACGATAGATAGACGATAGATAGACGATAGATAGACGATAGATAGACGATAGATAGACGATAGATAGACGATAGATAGACGATAGATAGACGATAGATAGACGATAGATAGACGATAGATAGACGATAGATAGACGATAGATAGACGATAGATAGACGATAGATAGACGATAGATAGACGATAGATAGACGATAGATAGACGATAGATAGACGATAGATAGACGATAGATAGACGATAGATAGACGATAGATAGACGATAGATAGACGATAGATAGACGATAGATAGACGATAGATAGACGATAGATAGACGATAGATAGACGATAGATAGACGATAGATAGACGATAGATAGACGATAGATAGACGATAGATAGACGATAGATAGACGATAGATAGACGATAGATAGACGATAGATAGACGATAGATAGACGATAGATAGACGATAGATAGACGATAGATAGACGATAGATAGACGATAGATAGACGATAGATAGACGATAGATAGACGATAGATAGACGATAGATAGACGATAGATAGACGATAGATAGACGATAGATAGACGATAGATGATAGATAGACGATAGATAGACGATGATAGATAGATAGACGATAGATAAATAGATAGATAGACGATAGATGATAGACGATAGATAGATAGAAAGATGATAGATAGATAGACGATAGATAGATAGACGATATGATAGATGATAGATAGACGATGATAGATAGATAGACGATAGATGATAGACGATAGATAGACGATGATAGATAGATAGACGATAGATAAATAGATAGATAGATAGACGATAGATGATAGATAGACGATAGATGATAGATAGATAGATGATAGTTAGATAGATAGATAGACAGATAGTTAGATAGATAGACAGATAGATAGATAGATAGATCTGAGATCAGCATTAGACATGTTCTCTTTATTAAAATTGTATCAGTTAAGCTCAGGATGTTTTAATAAGATTTCAAACCCATGTTTGTTACATTAAAAGGTTCGACCTGTTAAACAGCCCAAATCCTGCCAACACTTCAGTAGATCTGCAGGAGCTGAAAGATTAGACCGTGAATGATATTCAGGGCTGCTCGGAACGCCAGACATCATGCATGAACACATAAAGCAGAGGAAAAACCCACGGCTGAATAAGATAATTTCTATCAGCACTCTGTCATCTTAAACAATATCCGTGAACGGCGTTTAAACAAGTGAAAGAAATCCCAAGGCGGAGAACTGTGGAACTTCGTTTCATCGTCAGGTCCCAGCGAGGTGTGTCACATCTGTCCTCCGAGACGACCAGCTTCACTAATGAGGAGAACATTCCTGGAGTACACTGAACCTTCACATTCACAATACAGCTGGACTGAGCAACCCATTCAGAAGCAGCAAGGGGGAAAGAGAAGGAGCCTTTGAGCCGACAGAAGTCTCTACGTGTCTGCAGAAACATTGGTGGCCAGTAGCACACTTTATGCGATCAGACACTCAAACTGATGTGCACTGAAACCAGACGAGGGTTTGCAGAGGTGTGTTTCTGTGCTTTCATTTTCAGGCCACATTTGCAATAGGTACTTTAAGAACATAATAAATAAGAACATCCTACATGAGGACTATATTTCAAGAATTAGAACAGTTCCAAAAACTAAATAATTCTATGTGCTGTGAATTAAAGAAAATACGATGCTTCCTTCTTTGGGGTGACTTTATTTCTGGAAAACCCTTCTCAGACAGGTTGTTGGGTTTGTTTGGTTACACTGGTAATTCTAGTGCGAGCGTACACGAGCAGTGCTGATTGGCCGTGTCGATACAGACAGGTGCCTGTGGAGGGTCATGAAGAGTGAACGTTAGCCGAGAGACGCAGCATTCTGCTTCAGTTATGTAAACCGGCCCGGCCTGAGAACCAGTCAACCGGCACTGGGACTTTGCATTGCCACTGACAGGACTCGGGCTAAATGCAAACAGTATACATGCTCAGGAACACACACACACACACGAGCAGTGCTGATTGGCCGTGTCGATACAGACAGGTGCCTGTGGAGGGTCATGAAGAGTGAACGTTAGCCGAGAGACGCAGCATTCTGCTTCAGTTATGTAAACCGGCCCGGCCTGAGAACCAGTCAACCGGCACTGGGACTTTGCATTGCCACTGACAGGACTCGGGCTAAATGCAAACAGTATACATGCTCAGGAACACACACACACACACACACACACACACACACACGACTAGACACAGACAATAGACAGACAGACAGATGATAGATAGACAAAGACAGATAGACAGACAGACAGATGATAGACAAAGACAGATAGATAGACAGACAGACAGATAGATAGAGATACAGACAGATAGA
>NW_015643640.1:1618744-1637897 GCF_001515625.1 Sinocyclocheilus rhinocerous | reverse complement strand
ACAGACAGATAGATAGACAGACAGACAGAGACAGATAGATAGATACAGACAGACAGACAGACAGACAGACAGAAACAAACAGATAGATACAGACAGACAGACAGATGATAGATAGATAGATAGGCAGACAGATAGACAGACAGACAGATGATAGATAGACAGACAGATGATAGATAGACAGACAGACAGATGATAGACAGACAGATGATAGATAGACAGACAGATGATAGACAGACAGACAGATGATAGACAGACAGACAGACAGACAGTCGTCTCTCTATATACTGAAGTACATGGCAGTGGAATTTACCGCATTATGAACGTGACACTTGCGGGAGTTATTAACATTGTACGCAATATCTGCAACCTCACACCAGATTTCAGGCGCTGTAGATAGGCTAGCATGTGCAGATCATTTAGTAAGCAGAAATCTGAAATTTACTTTAGCATATTAGAGAAAGATGCTGATAACTGGACTGAAGAAAATGCTTCCAGCAGCCATGATTAACAGCAGCTGGCGGTTTAAGTTTTCTACGCACAATTTCGTCCAATCACGTTGATGGATAAAATAATATTAGAACAAGCATGTAACGACCACAAACGGAGGGGAAATAGAGTAAGAGTACAGATATATCACTTAAAATGAACTCAAGTAAAAGTAGAATACACAATTTTTAAACTACTTATTAAAAAAATTTCAATTTCTGATAAAAAAAACTACTTAATTACAGTGAGCATTTGTAATTCGTTACTTCACACCCCTGCTAATGACCATTATTATTTCAAGATCAAGTAACAACAAAAGCATATAAAAATTAACAAATCTTCCAGAATCTGCAATGAACAGTGGCTTTGACCAAATCATGGTACAATAACGTGTTTTGTTTGAGTTTGTGACCACATTTAATACAGAAATGAACAAGAAAACAATGTTTGTTCTTTGAAGGAAAGCTGTGTGTGTGAAGTCATGAAACAAACAATCTAAAGTGACCTTTTAAATAAATACTGAAGCTTTCTTTTGCATGTCACCATTTCTTTACCTGATGTCAGAGGTTTTTGCATGGCTTATAATGACAAAACTCTGATTTACATAATTCATCAATGGACGGCCTTTTGGACCATTCCAGCTTGTACAGTATTGGAAAAACATAGTTCTATTCACATTGGAATACATACGTTTGTGCACAACAAAATGAAATAAAATGAAACATTTTCCTTTGTTTTTATGATAACAGCCTTGTTTTAGAGCAAAAGGTAATTTTTTCACCACACCGAATGCTGCTTCTAACAAATTCAGCTCACAGTAAAAGAATTCTTCAGACAATGTTTTTGGATGCTTTTTTAAGAAATGTTACTTAAATATTTTTTAAAAACTGCAAGTGCAGTCAGACAAAGATTAGTTAAGTTTTATTCCATCTGGCTTGTCAGTTTGGACAGATAATAAAACACTTTAATGCAGGCAGTGGACATGTATAGCATAAATGAAGCCAAGATTGAGGTTAGTCTGAATGCAAAAATAAATAAATACATACATACATACATAAATAAATCAACTGTATTATTTCAGGAGCTATCAGCAGAACAACCAGCACCAAGCAGCACCCGTCACATCCACAAAAAGTAATTTTTTGGGTCGTTTGTGTGTTTTGTAATTAAAGCCGTAGCAATCCGCGTCTGTGGAACTCCATGAACACACTGGTGATTTCCACAGAATTAAAATTCCCATCATTCACTAAATGTTACTCATTCTCCACCCTTTGGGTGTTGTTTGCTTTTGTCTGGCTACGCTGTTCTTCAGATTCTCCTCAACAATCAGTCCAGAAAACAAGAACAAGTGTTTCAACTCCTCAGATTCAATTATCCTTGTTCTTTCACAGATATGGCCACACTGATACTGGAGTGGCTTAAATCTTTGTATTAAATGACAATGTGACATATAATCATAGGTGTTAAAATCAACAATCTTTTTTCTAGACAAAATCTGTTCTCAATCTGAGATCTAAAACCAAAAGTAATATGTGACCAAATATTTTACGCTCATCTGTCATCAGAAGTTGGCTGTATACTTCTTGATAAATAATTTTAAATGCATGGTACCACACTTTTTTTGTTCATTCTTTGGCTTTCTAGCACATCTGTCATATGTTTCAAACACTATAGAAGGAATATTAGTGAACAGCTTACTGCATAAAGAACACACTGTATACTGCCTCTGTTTCTTGTTTTGTTTGTTTAAATAGTATGTGAAACAGTATGCGTTAATAAACAGCCGTATGCTCCACTGTCGTCAGACGATTTAATTCAGCGCTGCTCAGGCATCATCTTTATGATTATACATGCTGATATTGGTTTGTTTGTTTTTCTATAAAGAAAACTTCTGCCAGTCTGATTAAATAAAGAGACGAGAGAGATTTGCTGACGATATTATTCCGGTTCATTCTTCACACTAGAAATGATGCAGGAGTCTGCTGCATGCTGTACATTTTGGCAAACGGAGCAAGCTATGCAGATTAAATAAACAGAAAGTGCAGCTATTCCAAAGCAAGCATTAAAAATGTATGTAGGAAAAAATAACTTCAAGCAAAAAAAACAAAAACAATATATATATATACAGTGTAAATTTTTTTTATAAATTGTACTTCTCTAAACTTTCATATTCAAATACATTTAAATATTTTTTAAAAATCTTATTTTAAAGGAATTTATTTAATAGGTTGTTTCTGTTGCAATGGTGAATTTTGTAATTTTCTAACCAATATGACATCTTTAGTGAAATTTAGTGTCATTTTCAGCAGTATTCATTGCAAGAAACAAGCATCATGCTTCAAAAAGCAACAGCTTCATATAACTATAAGTGGCATCATTGGGAATGTTTTAGAATAATTCTCTTTATCTTTGAAACCTGTTCTTAAAATTTGTATCACATAATCTAAACGGTGCATAATCTAACTGTGTGGCAAATGCACTTAGATTATGTGATCCAAATGTTAAGAACAGGTTTCAAAGATAAAGAGAATTATTCTAAAACATTCCCAGTTCCGTCAATACCGTTTTTCACTAACTGACTGGAACTGCTTCGGCAATTCCACATCAACAAAACACAATTTATGGATTGTCTTTAAAAAAATAAAAAAATGTATAAATGTAATTATGCAATTATCCTTATGATAATAAATTATATAGACAGAGCTTTTGCATTTAATCAATTCAATGCTGTATTTTACTAGACTAATTATTTTGATGTCCTTTGGGGGTGGACCATATATTTATTCATGTATTTGTATTGACATCTGAAGTTGATGACGTCAACGAACAAAACTCTGGGTATTAAGGTAAAGCGTAAAATCGTGTGTGACAGCAGCATTTTAATTTTCTGACTCATATCTAGAGCATTTTCTGCCAACTTCACGAGGGTGGGCAGCCCTTAGGAAATATCCTCCATAAATCCGCCGAGCGCCGGAGATCACCCTCAGATCTCTCGATGCTTAACCTTTCATTGTCTTGGCGTCTGTCTGAGCAGCGGCCCGTTTCAGCAGAGGCTCTCGAACTCTCGCGCCACACGGACTGGGCTACTTCCCATTAAAAAACCATAATGCACTCATGGGAATAACGCCGTACAGAATCAATTGTATTTTTATCTCCTTTATTAAACATGGAAACAGGACACCTGGCCTAGGTATCAGGCTGTCTATACCCACACACCAAAATGTGACCCAGATTTGCATGCTGTTAAAACCGAGGGAGGCACACACTGTGGCTTACAATAACATATTTACATCTTCTCACACAGATGAAACCGCCTGACACGGCACTAGAGAGAAAAAAAGCTCTGTGGAGGCCGTGGAGTTTGTATTACCACTAAACAGGGCTATTAGAGCTCAATAACGCCCCACTTTAGCCAAAATGAATCCCGATCTGTTTTGCTTGCTGCAAAAATAAACGTGCGTGTTTTCCATTAGCTGCTGGAGAGCTAGAACATGAGGTTCCTGAAGAAAGATCAGCAGCAGCATGCAGGGAAGAAAATTGACCCTTATGACTGGTTTTGTGCTCCAGGGTCACATATAAGACGATGGGAGTTCACTAACCTGCAGCACAGACAAAAACAGGGTAAGTAGTCAAATAGCCGATACCTTTAAATCTTTTGGACATTCTCTGAGGAAAAAGAGTCTCGAGAACATAATCATAAAGTAGAGCGAAGAATTCTTAACAGAAAATACACTCATCATTTCATAGAATTCAAAATTTTGGGATCCAGAAGAAACATACGTATCGGCTCGTGTTTTTAATGCACTTGCTTCCACAAAAGTTGAAATGTGCACGATCCGAGAGAGCACTTAAAGATACACACATCTGCAGAGGCATGTGCTTTGAGCCACGTGACGGTAACCTGCTGGAAGAGGTGTGGCTGGTAACTCTTCAGGTAGTGAAGTCAGTCAGCTATTGACTGCTCACTTCTCTCTGCAGCCTTACGAAGACCATCATCACACCAAGGCTGTTTATGTGAGTGCTTCCACTTTTTAATTTGGTCTTGCAAAAACTGCTTAGAATTAAGGGCATCGCGGTGTAAGGACACACCTGCCGTTCCAGATGAAGTGCAAAGGAACTGACATTTCCGGTTGGGGATTTTAAAGTCTGCATTATGACTGGCATTTTTTCACCAGAAGCAAAGAACACCTGTTGAACCGAGAGAAGCGAAACGGCGACAGCCAGACACTCGTGATTTCCAAGCTGTGCTGCGGTTGGGAGTCATTCCAAGCAGAGTCATGCCTGTGGTTAAAGTGGAGAGCGACTCTCCCTCGGAAAGCACTCTTCCAGTGAATGACAGTCAGAGAGGCCGCCGGAGGAAGAGACCGCTTCAGCGAGGCAAACCACCATACAGCTACATCGCTCTGATCTCCATGGCCATCGCCAACTCTCCCGACCGCAAGCTCACTCTAGGGGGCATCTACAGGTTCATCACAGAGAAGTTTCCTTTCTATCGAGACAACTCCAAGAAATGGCAGAACTCCATCCGCCACAATCTGACCCTCAACGACTGTTTCATCAAGATCCCCCGAGAGCCCGGCAGACCCGGAAAGGGCAACTACTGGGCACTGGACCCCAATGCCGAAGACATGTTTGAGAGCGGAAGCTTTCTACGACGGCGAAAGCGATTCAAACGCAGCGACTTCGCGTCGTACTCCGCGTACGAGTCTCCCGTCTTCTCACCAGTCCAGATCGCGCGCTCGGTCTACTCCAACATGAGCCTGCCGTCTGCCTACTACCAGTCCTCCTCTCCGAGCTTCAGCGCCGGTCAGTCCAGGGTCTTCAGGATCAACTCTCTCATCGGCTCAGAGATGATGCCTCAGCAGTCCTGCCGCAGCTTCAGTCCTGAGAGTTTGGGAGGACCGGGCTTCCAGCATCAGTCCTGCAGCGGGGACACAGTGCTGTCGTGCTGCTCCAGCTCCTCGAACAACATGGCCTTTGCCTACTCCAGCCCAGGACATGGACAAGCTCAGGTATCGTATCCTCAAGGCAGCAGCCAGGCCTACGGACCGACGGGGAGAGTGGCCATCTCCAGTTTGTCTCCCATCGCTGGAGACGCTGTCGGAGACCCATACAGCAGAACCTCCCCAGCGCAGCTGGGCTCTTTTGTTCAGTACAATAACTCTGGTGCAGTAGGAAGCTCAGGAGCCTACATCAGGCATCCAGCTTACTCAGGTAACATGGACCGGTTCGTGTCTGCCACCTAAATAAATGCAAGAGTGATTTTCTCCACTGTGGCACACAGGAACATTTGGAGAGACTATTTTAGTAAATATGCAAACCATTAACTGTGATATTTAAACTGATGTTGCTATTGTTTTATTGTGATTCCATCACTAAATAACCTCAATCGACACATGTATGGACCTTTCCTATTACAACATTGTAAAAAGGCACAAAGTGCTCAAGTTAAAGGCAAATGTTTACAAAAATCTAACTTTTTTTTTTTTTTTAGGGGTCTGTTTACCTATTAGTTGAGTGAAATGTATTCTTCGTATATGCTTCTCTTAATGTCGTCTGTGTAAATGCTTCCATTTACTTTTAATTGAAATGAGTTACTACATCTACTTGATTTGGTGATATAAAAATGTTTTTATAAGAGGCTGTGTTGCTATGTCCTTTAGGATGGGGTGCGAGAGAATGATTTTTAAGATCTGTGTGCAAACATGCATCTCACCAAAAAAAAAAAAAAGTATAGTTAGTACTATTCTTTTTTTTATAACTGAAATTTGTATGTTTTCTAATATGCAGTCGGGCTTGACATTAACACCTGCCAAATGCGGATGGATTTCAACACACAGGTTGAGTTTTATATACAGGAATAGAGCTCGACATTAATGCTTGTCTGGGACAAGTGAAAGAGAATTTTAGGTTACATTTTATTTTAAGGTGTCATTGTTACACTGTAGTTATACATACAAGTACTGAGTAATGTTAATTAACTACATGTACTTACTATATGGTTAGGGTTTGGCTTAGGGTTACTTGCATGTAATTATGCATAATTTATTGTTATTATAATAGTAAGTACATGTAACAAGGACACCTTAAAATAAAGAGTTTCCGAATTTTACTTACAGAACTAATCTGATTAAAACATCTAATTAGGGAAGCACCGAAATTTCGGGGAGAATGAATCTGATTTTAATATATTTGGTTTAAACGGTGAATAATAATGAATAATGTATTATTAACAGTAACAAGAAATAAAACAAACGAACACAACTACACACAGAAGAAACATACGGTATGCAGTTTTTATATTTATAACATATAGCCTAGTGAAGCAACACGACACGAACAAGAGTGCATTTTTCCCTGAAAACCACGATTGCAAATTTAACATTGATTTTATACAAGAGTTTACATTTTAGTACAATATTATCAATGTTTTTGCTCGATTTGGTTGAAATAATTCAAACAGAGATCACAGCAGAACAGTCGCACATCTCTGAGCCACACACAGCGGTGTTTCATTACTGAATTATTCGAGTTTTTTAATTAATCACTGAGTCAATGATTCAGTGGTCCATTCATAAAGACAGGCACTCGCTTCATTCTTGAATGAATCAGTCGTCTGAACGAATCGTTTGAATGAACGACTCAATGACTCACTCATTAAGAGTGCTGCCACCTGCTGGTGGTTTACTTTCCTATTTAAAAGTAGCTTATCTTTGCGTTTTTTCCAACATTTCATATTTGTATATTTAAAGAAAAAAAGGTTTAAAATACCAAGCTCATAACATTATTCATGCTGTTGTAATTGTGCAGTGTAAATGCATTCATGCTACATTTCAGCTTCATTATACTGTCGGTGTAAACGCATCTAAACACTTCAGCTGCTCGTTTCTTCTGCAGGGGAAAGATCCGTTTTGTTAATACTGATTTGCTAGGTAACAGCCCTGTAGTGTCTTATTATATTAACTGAGATTATTAATAAAATATAAGAATTTGATATGAATGATGACGCATGCATTTAATAAGGTTAGGGAAAACGTCCTTTAAATAGACAAAAAGTGACCTGGAAATCTGGTTTTATATTATTGAAAAAAATTACAGCTTATTAATATCCTATAATTTGAAAGAATAAATAATTAGTTTTTTAGCAATAAAATAATGAAAGCTGACATACATTTAAAAAATATAATTCAGTCATAAACATTTTTTAGCATGCAGTTGGAATTTGAATCAACACCACAATCATTAAGCAATGTATTCTGTCATACAACTCAAAGATCAGGGTAGAGTGTAGTTTTGACAAGCTCATGAAGTGAGCGCTAGAAAAATATTTGTCTTGCTGTATTAGTCACAAATTCAATGCATCTGCACTTACTCAACAAAAGGCAAAAAGTCCTAATATGGTGAGAAGGGAAAGTTTATCAGTCGACTGTAGGTTTGAAATGGCAGGCTGAAGTAGAGACAGAGCCCTTGAATTACAGCTTATTAATATCCTATAATTTGAAAGAATAAATAATTAGTTTTTTAGCAATAAAATAATGAAAGCTGACATACATTTAAAAAATATAATTCAGTCATAAACATTTTTTAGCATGCAGTTGGATGCAAATGATCAGTTATTGATGTTTTAAGTTCACACTGACTGCACATATTTAATTGACAAGTTGGTCAGAATAAGTGCAGAACGGGTTACAAGAAATGTGAGGAAAATGAATTATGATTTTCATAGGACTGATTTGCACCTCATCTTTGCTTAAACTTTCCACAATACAAAAGCCCCTTTAAACGCTTTAGTCAATTTATCCAAACAAGTGGCTGAAACCCAACAATAAAGCTGAAAATATCCTGAGTGATTAGAATAACTATGATTAATTACTGGACTCTCAACTCATCAATCAGCCTATATATATATATATATATATAATCAGACTATGAGTAAACGACAAAAAAAGCATTCAATCAAGCGTTTCGGTTAAAACCCAATCTGTGATACGAGAATTTAAAACTCTGAAACACACACACACATGTTACTGCTGTCCTAATACAGACCTTTAATTTAAGACAATAACATTAAACAGTGTGTCCATACACTAATTTATCACTTACAAAATGAATGAAAAACACTCTTAAAAAAAAAAGAACTGATTGGCCTACAAAGGTTTTTTTGTTTAGTTTAAATGAAAGACACTTGAGAATAAAACA
The DNA here is from genome assembly GCF_001515625.1 of Sinocyclocheilus rhinocerous. Classification (NCBI taxonomy): domain Eukaryota; kingdom Metazoa; phylum Chordata; class Actinopteri; order Cypriniformes; family Cyprinidae; genus Sinocyclocheilus; species Sinocyclocheilus rhinocerous. Next base: position 1,629,212 of record NW_015643640.1, on the reverse strand, counting down.
AGAAAACATTTAAAAACTAAACTACACATTTCTGAATTTTCAGCAACTCATCCAATAAATTCCACAAGCTTCTGTAGTTCAGGACAGCTCGTGACAAGATCAGGAATAGAGGACAATGTCTGTGAAAGGAAGAAAACGGTACACTTGTTAACTGATTTCCAAGACATACCGTGTATTATACAGATATTATTTTTCATATTTTCACCTGTCTGACGGATTCAATCATATCATCAAGCAGATGTAGCTCTCGCTCCAGTTTACTCTGGTTCATGGCATGGACCCTTTGCTACAGAAGCACAGTTCGTTTAATACACAATCAAAATAATACACTGATATTAAATTTACAGAAGGATTTTGTCTTATCACTTAGTCCTTAAAGGCATTAAAACAAAAAATATAATCCCCCACAATTGCTACAGGAAGAACTCATGCAATACATTACATCATTACATCAATAATAATAACGCAGGTAAGACTTACATGTCGTTTTGCCCTCTCCAAGACCTTGGCACGATTTTCCTCGGTTTCCATTAAATTTGCCTTGAGCTTCTCAACCTAAGAACAGAATGCGTGTATGCGGCGAGTTGATTTTTTTTTGTTTTTTGTAAGGTTTCCAAAACGCTCAAGTCTTAAGTCCATGGACTGTCTATATGCACAAAAGCAGTGTTAAGTCGCTGGGGTATATTTGTAGCAATAGCCAACAATACATTGTATGGGTCAAAATTATAGATTTTTCTTTTATGCCAAAAATCATTAGGATATTAAGTAAAGATCATGTTCCATGAAGATATTTAGTAAATTTCCTACCGTAAATATATCAAAACTTAATTTTTGATTAGTAATATGCATTGCTAAGAACTTCATTTGAACAACTTTAAAGATGATTTTCTCAATATTTAGATTTTTTTGCACCCTCAGATTCCAGATTTTCAAATAGTTGTATCTCGGCCAAATATTGTCCTATCCTAACAAACCATACATCAATGGAAAGATTATTTATCCAGCTTTCAGATGATGCATAAATCTCAATTTCGAAAAATTGACCCTTATGACTTGTTTTGTGCTTCAGGGTCACAAATGGGAACTGCTTAGATGATGCATAAATCTCAATTTCGAAAAATTGACACTTATGACTTGTTTTGTGCTCCAGGGTCACAAATGGGAACTGCTTAAAAGAGTGAATTTACTGACTTTTGTTTTATAATGACTTCTAATTAAACCCCTATTTTTAGCATGTGAGCAAGACTAAGTTTTGGAGAGTTTGAGAGGTAAACACTGAAGTGTTGATGTAATATTATTGTGGTTTCATGCCAGTTGCAGAGAAAATACTAGATAGACTGCCATACCTCTCTGAGCATTTTGATTCTTTCATCTAATGCTTTGGCGCTGGCTGCTGATTGGACGCCTGTTCGGTTAAGCTCCTCCCTCAAGACCTGAGCCTCCACCTGTGCCTGCTGCTCCAGCCGCCGCAAATCAGCAACCTCACGACGCATCTCCTGTTTCACACAACAGAGCAAAGCCTAGCTGGTTACTACACAATCAGAAATGCATCCATCGGTCTAAAACTGCATGAGGAAATACAGTCAGCGTTACGTACACTATTCTCTGCTCTATGTTTGTGTGCCGCCTCCATATTCTCCTCCAGCTCCGTGCATAGTTTCCTCAAGTTTCTTTCATCCTTAAAGAGCACAAACAGACAAATGACTTACATAACCACATATGTGACCCTGGAGCACAAAAGCAGTGTTAAGTCGCTGGGGTATATTTGTAGCAATAGCCAACAATACATTGTATGGGTCAAAATTATAGATTTTTCTTTTATGCCAAAAATCATTAGGATATTAAGTAAAGATCATGTTCCATGAAGATATTTAGTAAATTTCCTACCGTAAATATATCTGTAAATATATTAAAACTTAATTTTTGATTAGTAATATGCATTGCTAAGAACTTCATTTGGACAACTTTAAAGATTTTTTTGCACCCTCAGATTCCAGATTTTCAAATAGTTGTATCTCGACCAAATATTGTCCTATCCTAACAAACCATACATTAATGGAGAGCTTATTTATTCGTAAGTTATAAATCTCAAAAAAAAAAAAAAAAAGGATCCTTATGACTGGTTTTGTGCTCCAGGGTCACATATTTAATCCTCTTACGCTGCAAATCCTTGAGAGCTGAATGAAAGAGTTGTGCCGCTGGGAAACCGACCCTGAATGTGTCTGAAATAATCAACAGCGAGCTGAAGGTTTACCTGAGCTTTCTGCAGCAGGACCGCAGCATCCTTCTCCACCTGCGCCTGCAGTCGCTCCACAGTCTGCCTCAGCTCTGACACCTCCAGCCTGCGTCTCTCAGACTCCTCCTGCAGCGCCTCCTGCAGGCCACATCTGAAACAGCAGGTGGAATGATTCAGCTGGGGCGAGGCAATATCACACAGATAGAGCACTTTGCATGAACACTGATATACATATAAAATCATTTAAAACCTAAATTTGGTGTATACCAATGAGTATGGCTTTGAAAATGACTGCACTCCTTTTCTCTGTGGCACTATAATTGATTTACATGTGCAAACACTGTTAAGTATCTGAATTTTAATGTCAAGCAACATTGAATTGCTTGATTGCTGTTAGGGTGAGTTCTTTTGCAAAACCAGAAAGGATACATTTTTTAGAACATAATGTTCAGTAGAAAAACGAATGCAACTGGAATTCCAATGAAAAATCTCTCTCATACAAATCAAACGGCCTAAGTTTTGTTTCCTGTCATTTCAATATATTTATCTGACACAAACCATAAAACCGACCCCCACCGAAAACGTGCTTTTCTCTTAAATATGATCTAAAGACTTCTTTTGTGCATAACAGAATTTACAAAAATAAATAAATAAAATAAAAACAAAGTTGTTAACAAACACGAGGAAGTGAAATCCTAACTGAAGCAAATGAAAAGTACTTTGATGTTCAGGTATGATTTAGGCATCATTTGATGTTTAGCTCCATCAGATATGAATCTTTGATTCTATTCGCGTGTCTTCTGTGATTCATTTACACTTTATTAAAAGGAATAGTTCATCCAAAAATGACAATCGAGCCAATTTACTCCTGACGTTCCAAACCAGTCCGACTGGCTTTCTTCTGTGGAACATTAAAGACGTCACGGAGAAATTAATGGCCAACAATTTTGTTTGGTTGCCAGTGTTCTTCAAATATCTTCTTTTGTGTTTTGCAGAAGATGGAAAAGTCTCAGAATGACATGAGGACATTTTCATTTTTGATTCCACTATTCCTTTAAGGTAAAGCAAAAACCAAACACTTTTGGATAATATTGTGTTTCGTGTGACTTTACACTAGGCGCCTCATCTACTGCTAAACTGTTCAAAGCATGTCCAATGTCATATATTTATATGCACGGTAAATATTAACAGATATTCAAGCCATGTACAGCAGAAAACTCTCAGCGTTCTCCTGAGCACTACTGAGTAAACCGGAGGTCGAGTAACTCACATGGTCTGCTTCAGAGTCTGCTGTTCCGAGTCTTTCTGGACTCTCATCTGGTCTAAAGTGAGCTGAAGATCAGAGATGGTCTCACCAAAATCACACAACAGATCCAACATACGGCTCCGTCTCTCCTCTGAGAACACAAGAGAGGATCAACATAAGCATTTCACTCATCTATACTTGAGTGTAGATCTAACATAAGAACTAAGTGCGTGTATGAGTGTGTTATCATCTGGTAATGAACGAACCTTTCAGTTCTGTCCGTGTAGTTGGTGGTATTCGGGTAAAAGCACTGGTTCCACTGCCAATGCAGTCTTGTTGCACCTCTGCAAAACATTAGAGAACTTAAGAGGGCGCTCAGTTGTGACGAATAAACCTCTAATCTACTTTCTCTGGATGGAAAAGTGACTGTTAAAAACGTTTAATAGAACCGACATCAAAATAGTTTTGTGTGGAGCTGTATGCCATTTTTTTAAATCTACACATCTACAGGCCAATAAACTACTTCTAAAGGCCTTTTGACTCACCACTACATTCTCACACACACACCATGTCTGTGATTATTTACAAGTTTTGCAAGAAACCAGAAACCTTTGGCACCACCGGAATAGATCCTCAATAAATTATGCAGCATTGGAACTGCTTTCCAACAAGCAGCGAACTCTAACGCACCTGAACCCTCAGGAGACTCGGTCTCAGGTTCCTGAGTCTTCATCATGGCCAGCATTACAGAATCCACAAAAGAGCTGGAGGGATGTCGAGGAGGCTGCGATGTCTTCTCAGAGCTCTCGGACTCCTGAGCAGTGCGAGACAGCGAAACAAAGTTATTCATTCTGGAAATAAAACACGATGTTGTGTGAATAGGTATTTTTCTATCATGTCTTGAAGAAAGCATGGCTCTGGTACACAAGCAGCAGCACAAGTAAATATTTAAAACACACAAACACTTCGTACAGTGTTGAAACTATAACCATTAGACTGATGTCAAGTAATTCATTTGCACTATTCTTTATCCAATTTTTCAACGTACAACCAGAAACAAGTAAACCCGGGAAAACTTACTTCTTGTACCTCAAAAGGATGATTTAGAAAACTAAATTAAACATTTTGTATTAAAAATACACATAAATCCATTTCTGACTTGTACATTTTCTGTGTAATTGATCAATAAGCCTCCACTGCAAGGGCAAACTGCAAGACAAAAGTTTGTTACTGTTAACTAAAACTACTAAAAATCATTTCCGTTAACTGAAATGAAGCTGAAATGAAAATGATATGAATATTAAACTTAAACAGAAATTAGAAAATAAGCTGAAGTACTAAAATAATTAAAAATAAAAAACTGAAATGTAAATATTTTTTAATATACGTGACCATATTACACAAAACCAGTCATATGGGTCAATTTTTCGAAATTGAGATTTATGCATAATCTGAAAGCTGAATAAATGATATTTTCATTGGTGTATGGTTTGTTAGGATAGGACAATATTTGGCTGAGATACAACTATTTGAAAATCTGGAATCTGAGGGTGCAAAAAAATCTAAATATTGAGAAAATCATCTTTAAAGTTGTCCAAATGAAGTTCTTAGCAATGCATATTACTAATCAAAAATTAAGTTTTTATATATTTACGGTAGGAGATTTACAAAATATCTTCATGGAACATGATCTTTACTTAATATCCTAATGATTTTTAGCATAAAAGAAAAATGTATAATTTTGACCCATACAATATATTGTTGGCTATTGCTACAAATATACCCCAGCGACTTAACACTGCTTTTGTGCTCCACGGTCACATATATTAAACGTTTAAAAAAATGAAATATAAAAAGAACAACCAATGACAAATTGACAAAAACACAACCATATTACGAAAACGTAATATGAAAATTGAAAATATAAAAACAAAAGCCCATTCAAAATAGTAATAAACACTACAATAGTATATAAAAAATATTAAAATAACATTGCGTCACACAAATCAAGGCTGGAATCAGACCTATTGTCTATGAAAACTGTTAACATGTGTGGAGCCAAAACTCTATTAAACCTGGAATATGTCTAACCTTGAGTAAATTATGACCTCATGTACCTTGGAGGCTAGGGATTGCTTTAAGATGCCGGTGAGACAGCAAACTCTGTGGTTCAGGAGCATGAGATCATTCGACGCCTGAGCCATCTGCTCTCCTTGTTCCAGCAGCATGCTGCGCGCTTTGTCTCGTGTGCTATCCAGCTCCTCCTGAAGAGAGTCCTTCTCAAGCCTAAGAGGAGAGATTGCTTCTATTGATTCTGATTTGCTCTAGCGTATCTCTTCTAAGAAGTAGGAGTGGGTAGACAGGAGTCTGCTGTACCGCAGGTGTTCCAGCGCTAGTTTGAGGTCCTCACACTCCAAGTTTCTCTCTCTCAGGCCCTGTAAGTGGCACCGCAGCAATCGCTCACTTTCCTCCATCTGCTCCCGTGCCAGGTCGTTTTCTGCCTGCAAGAACTGATAAAACGAAACATTTGTGACCCTGGAGCACAAAACCAGTCATAAGGGTCAATTTTTTGAATGGCATAAAAGAAAAATCTATAATTTTGACCCATACAATGTATTGTTGGCTATTGCTACAAATATACCCCAGCGACTTAACACTGCTTTTGTGCTCCAGGGACACATTTCTGCTATTGTGGGAGTAAGCGGCATAGCTGAAGTATTGTGAATATTCCGTAATAAGGTTTTGGTGTAAAGTCTAATAACTCTCCTCACCTCACTCATTTCTTTGGCACTGGACAGTTCAGACTGCAGCGGAGCCAGTTGACCGAGCTGGCGGCGATGAATCTCAGCTTCAGCGTGCAGCTCTTTAATCAGGGATTCTCTCTGCGACAGAGCGTCCTCATATTGCTCCAGCTGCTTCCTGGAAGTCTCCAGCGCTTCCTCGAGACTAACAAAAGCATTTAAAAAGTCCATTTTGTACATTTCTCAATAAACAATAAACAAAAGAGGAGGGATCAAAATGTGAAGATATACCGGTTCGCTCTCTCTGTAGCTTGCTGCGCATCAAACACCGACTGCTGCAACCTAAAGGAGAAAAATAAAAGAATACGGAATTGCAACAAACCTACAGGAATGTATTTCTTCTATGGAACACCACGTCTTTGTGGGTTTTGTTTCTCGTTCATACAGTGTAAGTGTAGCTCAATGGGGCCTAATGTTGTTAAACCGTTAAAATATTCTGCTAAATATCTGTTTTGTGTGTCCTGCAGAGAAACGAACGAATGAATGATACAGGTTTAAAGCCATATGTGACCCTGGAGCACAAAAGCAGTGTTAAGTCGCTGGGGTATATTTGTAGCAATAGCCAACAATACATAGTATGGGTCAAAATTATACATTTTTCTTTTATGCCAAAAATCATTAGGATATTAAGTAAAGATCATGTTCCATGAAGATATTTTGTAAATTTCCTACCGTAAATATATCAAAACTTAATTTTTGATTAGTAATATGCATTGCTAAGAACTTCATTTGAACAACTTTAAAGATGATTTTCTCAATATTTTGATTTTTTTTGCACCCTCAGATTCCAGATTTTCAAATAGTTGTATCTCGACCAAATATTGTCCTATCATAACAAACCATACATCAATGGAAAGCACATTTATCCAGCTTTCAGATGATGTATAAATCTCAATTTTATAAAACTGACCCTTATGACTGGTTTTGTGCTCCAGGGTCACAAATAGGGTGAGTAAAGGATAAAAAATTTCATTTTTGGGTGAACTATCCCATTTAAAACACTATACATTTTAAAAGGCTTCCATATTATTTGTCAACATTTATAACATCAGGCATGGTTTACCTGCTATGAGTTTAAGGTCATATAGGCTTCGGAGAATTTCACAGGATTTTTACATTATAATTTAGGTGTTATTTTCCCTCATTTTCTCATAATTATTTCCAACATCAGAACAACAAAGAAGCTAGCACATGCAATACATGATTAACAATTATTTTGCCAATATTTATTATAAATATCTGACAAACTGTTTTTGGATCTGATGGTGTTGACACATATTGAGTGATGAGCAAAGAAAAACATTAAAATCAAATAAATAGATAATGAAGCAGAAGGAGACTGCTCTCATGATCAATACATCTGAACATGTTATAGCCTGCTTTATGCATTTATCATCAAGAATATGAGAACACCGATTTTCATTATGTGCATGGTTTGAAATGTACTAAACAATGACCCATCTTGTATTCTGTACACTACAATGCTGTGATGTCTGATGAAAACACCTGAAGCAAAGAACAGTGGTTCTCTACCATTACGACTCTAACGGTCCACAACAATACATATTCCCAAATCCCTATGGCTCTCAAAGATTTTTGAGATTTACTGGATAAGGATTTTTTTTAGAGCTTAGCATAGCTTGATAAATTCATTCTAAAAAACCCATGTATTTACAGAATTATATTAATTTTCATCACTTGGATGGCTCTAGAATAACACTTAAAATTAGGCTCTTTCACATATCCAGGAGGAATTAAAATAAGAAATCGACAGCTCTAGATTCTAGTGCAAACATATACAGTAAATAAAAATAGTTATACGTAACAGATTCTACATTGTTAAATTCCTAAATGAATGGGTGTAATTGAGTATGAACTAAACTGAAATTCAAAAAGCATATTCCACAAGTGCCTTTTGCTGCATACTTGCTGGTCTCGGAGGCGAGGGTCTGCTCCAGGAAGGTGTAGGAGGCCAGTGTGGAGGTGAGCGTGACCGAGAGCTCAGTGCTCCTCTTCTGCAGCTGACAGCGCTCCTCCTCTGCCTGATTCAGCTGCTCTCTCAGCACAGACACCTCTGAGCCAACACACACAGCACAATCAGACAAAAGCTCACCGCGACTGCACAGGGAATAAGCCAAATCACTGTCACACCTGAAGTCATGATGGTCTGCTGCGTGCTCAAGTCTGAAATCTGTTGACTGGCATCATGCAAGCTTGACCTCATGTGCTCTAGTTCATTTTCCATCTGGAGATGTACGGAAACAGCGATTAAATGCATGAAGTTCTCTGGATAGAGATTAAAAGGGTCACATCATAGATTTTCCTGTCTTTTTTTTCCCCCCCCAAATGAAATAATTTCATGAATGATGAAGATACACTGTAACATTCACAACATGAAGTTTCCACCATTGATTGAAAGTGAGGCTTTAGACAGGCAACAAAAAAAACTATATTTTTGCATATGTGTCCCTGGAGCACAAAACCAGTCATAAGGGTCAATGTTTCGAAATTGAGATCATCTGAAAGCTGAATAAATATGCTTTCCATTGATAGTCATCACTAATCTTGTGTTTTCTTTCTCTTTCAGGCATTTAGGGATGAGCTAGAGGGACTGATCCAGGAACAGATGAACAAGGGGAACGACCCCACAGGACTGCTCGCTTTGCAGCAGATCGCAGACTTCTTCATGGCCAGCTCCGTAGCCGGCTTCTCCACCTCCCCCCTCAGTGAGTATCACCATAGTGTGGCTCATCTACACAGGAACAGATTGCAACATTCCTCCAGTCCTCCGATGTCCCAGACTGCCCCACTCCTCCACCTGTTCGGAGTTATACAGGTCACTAAATAACAGATATTCCCATAAACAGACATTGAGGGAGGAAATATGACTAGCCGACTCAGGAAAGCCTTCGCATTCTTTCATCTTACTTCTTCCTCCCTTATCACCCCATCCAGCCCCTCCGCGCATGTATCTGTTTTCTCTCTGCGCTCTGCTATGCAGAACTAATCAGCAGAACTTCAGTGAACCCCTTTCAGTGCTTACTGTACATTCAAAGCCATAGCCTAAATCTCATTAGGTGTCTGTAGACTATGCACAGATCTAGGGCATAATCTAGGACATATAATAGAAAAAGGTATGAGATTTAAAAATAAGACATTGATAGTTTATTTAGATATAAAAATGATATAAATGGCAATGCCCTCCTCTCTTTGCCCACACCATTTATGTAAACAAAGTTGCAAAAACAGGCCATTTAAAATGTGTCATGGTTGTGGTTTTTGAATAATGGCTGTCTACATTTGCACATATGAGGTCTGTTCAGTGGAGATTTTGAAAGCAGCAGTTCTCAATCTTGCGCTGTATACTGAGCTCTAGATTTATCCAGCTGGAGTTCTATAACGCGTTCTGAAATGAGTTCCGGAGCATTTAAGTATAGTTCTGGAAAGAGCTCTGGAACACTTGACTATCTAAAGTTCAAGGATGAGTTCTGGAATGCTTAGTTAACTGGAGCTCAAAGATGGGTTACAAAATGTGTAGTCAACTGAAGCTCTAGAATGAGTTCTGCAATGTTTAGTAAAGTGGAGTTCTGCAAACACTTTTGGAATGTTTAGTAGGGCTGGGCAAAAAAATGGATTTTTCGATTAATCGTTTTTTTAAATGACGTTGATTCGATATAGATTCTCAAAAATCGCAAATCGATCTTTTCCGGGATTTATTTCAGCACATTTAAAACAAGATTACATTAACGTGAATCTTATCATTAGTCTTCTCCACTAGATGTCACCCTTATTTACCTTGCGCGATGTTACAACAGAAAGCCTGTCATTCATTCAGCGCTTATCATGGCCATACGCGTGATTCGCAATGCTCAGGTGAAATGCTATTGATTTGATATCACGCATGAGGTGCCAATGAATGAATGGCGGGGCGCACTGTTTTGTTTACTAAACACATACTAAAGCGCGGATGACACTCGCGGTGTTTTCAGCTTCTGCCATCTCACTATATGATGATATGAACACGAATGTCATCTCCAGCTGCTCTGAGAGTCACTTCATTAGCATTTACCGTTTAATTTGAGAAAACTACCGTCATATCACATACACAGCCAGCTGCAAGTTCTTCACAGCAACCCATCAAAATAAAAGTTTAGTTTAATGTTAAAAAACTGTCAGAATCTATTG
>NW_015643640.1:1588397-1618599 GCF_001515625.1 Sinocyclocheilus rhinocerous | reverse complement strand
AATACAGGCATGTGGTTCTTAATTTCTTTTTATTAATTCACTATTCGTAAACTGATGTTTACGGTTCATTTTTTAGAAATATCAATAGCATTTATATTAAAACTATATTCACTGATTGTAATAAAAAAAAAAATCGAGAATCGAATCGAAAGCTTGCTAATCGAAATCGTTTGGCATAAAAGAAAAATTTATTATTTTGACCCATACATTGTATTGTTGGCTATTGCTACAAATATACCCCAGCGACTTAACACTGCTTTTGTGCTCCAGCGTCACATATGGTTTCAAAAGATAATTTTTTCTTACTGTTTTTTTTTGGGTTCCTTTAAGGTTTGACAGACATGTAAACGGGGAATGAATAAATAATGAGAGAACTTTCAGTGGTAAATGTCTAACCAGGTCTCTGTCTTCCACGGCTCTGTCTCTTATTGCCTGATGCTGCTTGCTGCTCTCCACGGCAGTCGCAGTCCTCTGATGGAGCTGGTGAAGCACTGGGTTTATCCTCTGAATCAGCTCTTGAGCCTTCCTCAGCTTCCCATGGAGGAAAGGAGGCAAATTTGTTACTTTCATACTTAAAGGTTCAATTAGCAAACTTTGAATGTTATTTTCATTTCAGTATCTAAACACGATAGATGTGAAGTCTCACCTCCGCTAACAAGCTCACGTGATCTTCGTGCTTCCTTCTCAAATACTCATTTGCTGCACTGATGGATTCCATGTATGACTTGCTCAGTTCAACCTTGGGAAGTTCACACAACTCACTCAGAATACAAGGACATTACACACACACACACACACACACTCAAGCAAGCCTTCACTTCCAGAGGGTCTGTGGTCACTACTAAGCTAGCAGGAACCTTATATTTTCATATAAACTGAGGTCGGGATGCAAACTGACCAGTGATGGGTAGGCCAGTTTAACGGCTGACATCAGTTCCTGGTGAGACCCAACAGTGTGCTCTAGCTCTGCCACCTGAGCAGCATGAGAGTCCCTCAACTGCTGCGTTACGCTGAAGGCCTGCACACAAAGACAAATGAACAGATAAGAGGCAAAGATCAACAGGGATAGTTAAAGGGATAGTTTCTCCAAAACTGAAAATGCGCTGCTAGTTTACTCCTCCTCAGGCCATCCAAGATATAGGGGACTTTTTTCTTCAGTAGACCAGAAATGGAGATTTTTAGCTGAAACGGTCAGCCTTGGTGATTCATAAAATGCAAGTCAATGACGGATACCGTCACTTTAAGAGTTAAAAAAGCACATCAGGGAACACAACATGAATAGCCGTCACCTACCCCTGAGGATTTTAACAGTAAATTAACAGCACATTTTCATTTTTGGGTGAATTAACGTTTTAATAAAAATATCTTGTGTTCTTAAAACCAAGAGAAATGTCCTCTCACCGCTTCTTTCTGCTCTAGAGACTCGTCCATGCGACGTCTCATGTCTTTCATCTTCTGCTCCATCCTCCGTAGCGTTTCCTTGTACCTCCCATAAAGACACTTCATCTGACTGACCTACATAACACAGACGTATTACAAATCGTGAGTTCTTGACATATCTTAGCTGACAAAATGCATTGGAAATTAAATAGTGACTTACCTGTCTAGATAAAGTTTCCTGATCAACATGAACTGTATTTCCAATCCGTTTCATCTTGAAGATGGCATCCTCTGTGCTAGACTTAAACGAATTCTGTAGAAGAATCCTAACATTTCAGGCCTGTAACATGTGCAACTTTGAAAACTTAAGATCATTAAAATGTAGGGCATCTCTCACCATCCCAATCCTCATTGCTTGAATGCTATCATATAAACAGTGAAGAAGCTCCTGATCATGCTCGAGACTCTGAATTCTCTCCAGGGCAATGCCATACAAATCTCTGTATGTCCCATTCTGGCAAATAAAGACAGGATAAAGAAAATCAAAACCAGTTTTTCTTCCAAAATGATTTCTGCACAGCCGTCTTTAACATCAAAATGTTCTGATTGAAGCTCAGCACAGCTTTGAGCCTTCGGTGAGGTCAGTAAAATCACTGGAGATTAGGTCTGGGCAACACGATAAAAAAAAACTATCACCACAATATATTTTCCATTATTCTATATCGATATTTATCAAATTATTTCACACCACTAATGGGGAAGGAAATGCAGTCCACATGTTTGTTAGACATCGAGAATGAATGTAAACATGACTTCTTTATTTAAAAGTAAACAACTCAAGAGTAAGGTACTTTTTAATTGAGGTCTTTCAAATTTCTGTTTTCATTTTTTTTTCTGGATTTTGTTTTATGATTTAATACAAATGGGTTTCCCATACTATGGGAGTCAATGGCTACCGTCAACTATTTGGTTACCAACATTCTTCAAAATATCTTCTTCTGCGTTCAACAGAATAAAGAAACTCATCCGATGTGAATGACGACAGAATGTTCATTTTCGGGTGAACTTTCCCTTTAATTTACATATTGAAATATCACCTAGACCTGCCGGAAGTGCTTGGCATCTCACCTGGCTGAGCTCAGTGTGGTCCGTCTGGATGAGTTTCTCTCTGAGGTCTGATGGAGAAGCATCTTTGCTCGGATTATGAGCCCGTGCAGAAGTGAGCTGCTGGGAAAGCACCTCCACCATGACGAGCGTGGAAGTCAATCTCTGCTCCAACTCCGATCGAGACAGATTCTCCAGATTTCCAGGAGTCAGGCTGCAAAGACAGAGTCACACAGAGACGATGTAGACCACATCAACAGAGAGAAAACAACTCGCACTTATCGGCTTATCTTACTTACTTCCACAGCAGAGAGTCAGTTGAAGTGCAGGCATCAGAAACATCAACCGTCTTTAATATCTCCACCGCTGTGGAAGTATTAGTGCTCCGCTCCATCTGCTGAACCGGGGTGCTCCAGACACACGCGCTACGCATCTCTACCGGAGAAGTGCCCACTAAAGCACTGTGATGATTCACTGCTGCTGGAGCACGAGCATACACTTTCCCCGACGCAACCATCAACAATTCAGCCATCTGTCTGAGCTGCTCCTGTAGGGGCTCGCTGCCTAAAACCTGAGGGCCGTTCGACAACTGAGCACAAGCCATTTTCGGTTCCACGTCCTTTTTCTTGGCTGGGTCTTGAGGAACAGGTGTGCAGCCAAAATCATTAGCCAGGGATGTGGAGTTCAACAGCGGAGGCGGCATGGGACTCTCCGGGAGCTCCGGCCACAGATGGCTCATTGGGTTCTCCACGGTGCGGTCACGCAACACACTCCTGTTTAAGCTGGGCGTCTCTGGAGTGCAGGAACCTGTCAGAGCAATAGCACTGGGAAGAACAGAGACAGCTTCAGCAGAGCTATCACAGAGCCGCATAACTTCGATCTCCTCGTCCTTTAAACCCGGTGTCTTATCTTTGAGAACGCTGGTTTCTAGGCCAACGTTTTCACAAAAGGCACCTTGTGGATGAAGGTTTTCCTCAAAATGTGAAACCGCCTCGTTGCTTTCTGGCAGAAACTGCAGATCACGACATTTAGTCATGACAGAAGAGACATCACTGCTGCTTACAGCGTCTGAACTTTCCATATTATTTTCACGTCGGCTTGACTCCTGATTAGCAGCTGTGCTTGATGCTTCAGTTTCATGTTGTTTTTCTGTAATGTTTCCAAGAGGCGACGCTGAGCGACCAACTGGGCTTTCAGACTTCTCCGAAAGCTCCACCGAGGAAAGCCGAGTCTCGTTTCCAGCGTTGGGTATATTCAGGACTCGTGACTTTTCCTCAGCACGACAGTAAATGTGATCGTCGCGCTTGCTTCCAGGCGTCAAAGCAGCGAAGCTCTGAGAATCATTTTCACTGATGTCGTTTAAACAAGACAGGCGTTGTTCCTCTGTAAGATTCTCCATAAGCGCAGACATTTCTGACATACTGGATAGAGCAGCAATTTCTATTTCACCCCCAGAGCAACACAAGCCTTTAAATGTGATCTCTCCTTCCCCGCTAGATACTCCACGCCGTCCTTCAGAGAGATCAGCTTGATTGTGATCGTTTAGGTTCACTGTATTCTCAGGCTCTTCACATAAAGATGCACGGACACTGTAAGAATGACCGCTTACTGATACAGCCACTTTACAAACAGGAGTATTTTGGGCTCCTGATGCCTTAATGAGAAGGGATTCATCAGAGACGGCTGAGCGCCCAGAAACCTGAACCTCTCCAGCCAAGCACAAGAGGGATCCGAATGAGATGTTTTCCTCTTCCCCCAGACACAGAGCAGATGAAGCACTACATGGGCTGCTATGATGATCAACATGATTCTCCTCATCGGGTTCAGCGAGGTCATCCGGGTCACTCTGAGCCGCGTCGTTGTCTTCCAGTGCCAGCCGCCTGATGAGAACAGACTCCACATTGATGAGAACAGACATTGCAGCTTCATCCTGAACGACGACTTCTCCTTCAAGACACACAAAGGACTTTAATACGACATCCTGATGTTGGTCGGTTTCTTCCGCTGCTTCTGTTGCAAACGGGTTTTCACCAGAGACGACTTCAACCTGGAGGAAAACAAAACATGGCAGCTGAGCTCAAAGTTAAAGCAATCTGAAAGCAGTGAGGGAACATCTCCATACCTTTATTTTAGGACGGTCCTGTAAATTCAGCAGTTTGTTCTGAAACGTTACATCTCTGAGCGGAACTCTTTCTGACATTGGCTGAAATAAAGCACGTAAACGCTGATTAATGATTAGAGCTCAAACTGTCAGATAGCGGGAACAACACGGATCAGATTTATTCATTATGCGGAGTAACGTTACTCACATTCGACGAGCCGCGGGCAGATGACATGTTTTCAGATTCAGATCTGAGGAGATTAACGCTTCATAAATTCGCGAACAGTCTTAATTTCGACAGACTAACCGGACAAACCCAAAATATTATCACTGATTTATTTATATTAACGCGTGTTCTTTCTTGGACTCTTACCTTTGCGGATCACACGCGCTTTTCTGAGCGTTACCGTTTATTTTAATCCTGAGGGGAAACGAGCGTTATCGATTTAACCGCCAGTGGCGCGTTCAAAATAAAACGCACGATCACCTGATTGGATAAAAAACCACCGGAAACGCGGCTCTTCTTCTTCTCTGCTTTCCGTGTTCACAGCGCCGCATTAACCCTCAAAGAGCCGAACACAGAGAGAAAAACACAAACAGAACTGAATATTTTTTACATGTTGTTGTTGTAGGAGGCCTCTAATGCAGAAATATATCGCCATATATCCTAACCCTAATCTGCGCTCAGGAACAAAAGAGTCAGGTGTCTCCAGATCGCAATGATAATATATATATATATACAGTATATAATGATATGTCAGTTCTGTCCATATTTCCTGCTCCTCCTGATGTCACTCCAAACCCGTTATGAGTTTGATTTTTCTGTGGAACATAAGGGAAGATATTTTGAGAAAAGTCCATGCAGTGGAAGTCAGTGTTCAGCCAAAATTGTTTGGTTAGCATCATTCTTCAAAATATCTTCGTGTTCCACAGAAGACAGAAACTCAATGACATCATGTTGTTTTCTGGGTGAACTAACCCTTTAATCTGTCTTATTGATTTATGACTAACTAAACGTAGTCTGTGTAGCTGTCTGCACTGATAGCAGCAGGACATTACAAATATTATCTCCAACCAGATGAAAATCATCATTTCAAAACATTCACTACAAACACATTAAGATGTTAGTTCACAGCACAGATATAGGTTAACATACTATTCTCAGCAACAACAAAAAAACAACTGTATTGCTAGTTGTATTGTATTGCTGCATTAAATTATTTTCAACAATTTAATAGAATGTGTTGTTTTAATCGTGTAGTTTGTGTGTGATCATTTATTACATGTACTTGTTGAAGTGAAGCTTCGAGTGAGACCCTGGGTTTATTAATCAAACTGATTCCTGCATGATGGTTTAAGAATCCAGTGAAATGACTGCAGACAAAGACTAAATACAAAAGCCTTTTTTTTTTAAATAGTCAGTTGTACAAACAAACTAAACAAGGCTTATGGCAAAAAATTTTTTTTTTTTGCTAAGTTCTAGTTTACAATCACTAGAGGGCACAAAAGTGCTATAATGTAACAATTTCTTTTTTTTAATTTTAATCAAACTGATTCCTGCATGATGGTTTAAGAATCCAGTGAAATGACTGCAGACAAAGACTAAATACAAAAGCCTTTTTTTTTTAAATAGTCAGTTGTACAAACAAACTAAACAAGGCTTATGGCAAAAAAATTTTTTTTTTTGCTAAGTTCTAGTTTACAATCACTAGAGGGCACAAAAGTGCTATAATGTAACAATTTCTTTTTTTTTATTTACAATATGTGAGCCTGGAGCACAAAAGCAGTGTTAAGTCGCTGGGGGATATTTGTAGCAATAGCCAACAATACATTGTATGGGTCAAAATTACAGATTTTTCTTTTATGCCAAAAATCATTAGGATATTAAGTAAAGATCATGTTCCATGAAGATATTTTGTAAATTTCCTACCGTAAATATATCAAAACTTAATGTTTGATTAGTAATATGCATTGCTAAGAACTTCATTTGAACAACTTTAAAGATGATTTTCTCAATATTTAGATTTTTTTTGCACCCTCAGATTCCAGATTTTCAAATAGTTGTATCTCAGCCAAATAAGTAAACAAAAAAATTTACTAGCCAATGGCGATTCAATTGCCAAGGTGTTCGTAGAGGGCTGACTAACAAACCATACATAAACGGAAAGCTTATTTATTCAGCTTTCAGATGAGGTATACATCTCAATTTCATAAAGTTGACCCTTATGACTGGTTTTGTGCTCCAGGGTCACATATATCTGGATTGTTTGACAGAGTACTGATGAGTGGCATATACACATAGAAATGTGATTTTTAATAAATATACATTTGTTCTCGTTTCAGGCTTAGAAATCCTTAGAGATAGTAAATGAGTTAGTTACAATGCATTCTTCAGTAGAAAAGCGACTCAGATCATGAAACTCTCCGGTAGACTGTGTGGTTGAGCTGGAGCTGGAGGATTCGCCGGCATCGAGCTTCGACTCAGGTGCATCATCCACCGCACCTAAAACCACTGCACGTTACTCATTTGCTCTGACGAGCAAATAAATAAAATGCTTGACTGTATAAATGAACCACCCAATGATTAGAGAGATTTCTGCAAACACCTGCATCAATGACGAGGCTCTTCTGAGGCATGTCTTCCTCCTCTTCGGGCCCCAGATCCTCGATCAGAAAGCCTTGCAGAGGATCTTCACTCTGTGTTTCCACAGGCAGCGGCTCTGCTATCGTGGGTAAGTCAGGCAGTGTGACGGAGCAAGGATCTGATTCCTGAGCCTGATCTTCTGGAACATCTACAGCCGCACCTTTCCTTCCCGGAGTACCGCTGCTCCTCTTTTTCACTCTTTTGAGACCGTGTGCTCTGTTGGATATTAGGAGATAACTAACCCAAATTTGTGCATGTGCATCACAACACCACAGAGTGACAGGAATGCAAGTATGAATAGGTGCTCTACAGCCTTCTCCAGTGTTTCTATTAGCCTCGTTCAACACTATCTTTACCCATAAACCCACTGGTTGGTTGCCTTTTCCTCTGCCTCGGCCTTTCGTTTCTTCAGCAGGTCTCTGTCTCTCAGTTGCAGCCGAATTCCTTCAACCAAACAGACTAATCGCTCAGTGCTTTGCTGCAGGTATTGCAGTGAGGAGAGCTCATGAGTGCATGAAGAGCCACTCAAGGCATGTTTCAGAAGAAATGCAGATGCACTGACACAGGTGAGGTTGTCGCCACACAAATATATTCTTAAAACATTTTGCTAAAGTTCCCATTATGTTAGAAAATCGTTATTTATGGAGGTTCTCTGAACATTTAAAACATCCAGATTTTTAAACATTTTAAAAACGTTCTTTTCTTGGCTATGCATTGCAAACGGCACAGAGCAGCGGAGCTTTTGTTATGCCACACTCGAGCGCTTCCGCTGCTTCCGGTCGTGTGTATGTGGGGTAAAGCAGCGCTGTTTTATCATACGAGATACATTTAGTTCTGTTATAATGCTACTGTGCGGTCGTCACCGGTCTATTAAAACACACAACATATTAAAGCGTCTTTGGTGTTTCCATGTTTTCTACAAAACAAAACCGGAAATCGAGGGGTTATGACGTCATTAGCAGGCGACACTATGACACTATAGACTAACTGTCTCTTGAAGTGTTCACGGTTAACATGCCAGCCACAATAAACCATCACTTTTCAAAGTGATAAAAAATGAAGTTGACATTAAAGGCGTCTCTGTATTTGCATGTTATTTGAGTACTCAAAAGGACTGTGAAGCGCCGGCATCTGTGGCCAGTCATACATAACCATTTTATCTCTTCTGCTCACTTTCTAGGTGCGTTCACAATCCTCTCCGAACACATTGAGCTCCTCTGTCCCGCATTAAAGCAGATACTGTGCATCCAGCTCTGAGCTTCATGAATTAAATAAGACATACCACAGACATTCATCATTTATCGTAAATTGAAATGATTTAAAAATTTCCCCAATCAGGCTTTTCATTAAAGGGAAGGTGTTTTTGCAGTTTGAGTTGTTTTGTACAAAACAGTCTCATATTCTTTTATGCATTCATTGGACCTAATGATACCAAATAAAACTTTACATCTCCTAGCATGCTGGTGAAAACTAGCTCAGGGCTTCTCATATAGCTGCTCATCCGGGAAGAGCGAGTGTCTGACCCCGGTTCTTTCATGTCTAGCGAATGGAGTCAATATTTACGAAATGCATTCTTTTGAAATAGGGGTCATCGGATGCTACATGCACTTTTACAAGTAGTTTGAACATAAATGTGTGTTGGCAGTGTGTGTACACAACCACCCTATAATGATAAAAATCCACCCAGCGTTTTTTTTTTTATCTGGTTAAATGTTTTCCCCTTTCTCAAATCGAGCCGATCTCAGATGCCTGTCTGTGTGATGTCACAAAAACAGGCCCCTCCCACGATAGTTTTGTTTTTTTAACCTTAAACCGCATAAACACATTTCATTACACCAAATACACAAAATAATGTTCTTTTTAGCCGCATCATATGACCCCTTTAACACAGGTGAAACAATACGAGGCACTAATATATTTGTAATATAAACAGTATGTATAATTTATATTGTATAAATTATTTTAAAACCCTTATTTAAAAAAAAAAAACAGTTTGTCTCTCCGCAGTAGAGAAACATGAAACGAGTTTCAAAGAGAGAAATAATGTTCGTTTAAATTTGTTAAATTTGGCTTTATATAATATACTAATATAGCTGATGGAAAGAGAGCACTCCATTTGACAATCTATGACAACGGAATATGCAGTAATATGATCATATTTTGTAATTATCATTTAAATCTGACTAATCTTTAAACTGTTTGTCATAAATCAACATCTCGAGGTTTCAAATCAAAACTTTCTGTTATGAAACATGGCTTGATTTCATTCATGTCCACTGCAGAGGACAGCAGGACTAAACGTGTGTTTATTACGCATTCTGGGAGACACAACAAATGAATAGGGAAATAAATTATACTTCAATACTCCTATGAAATATTAGATATTACTATGAAAATCTTGCCAATTATTACACTTCGTTTTTCATTACGTTGCCCCAGGAACACATCGATATGCAAATGAGTTACAGTGTAAAAAATAAATAGTTTTTGCCTATTCATGTTTATTCGTCTTTTTTTTAATTTTTTTTAGCCTATTTAAAATTTTTATTTCTTATGCTCTAAGCAACGTAATGACAAAAAATGGGGGAAAAAATACTAAATAAATTTTTTCTGGGTCCCAGGAGGTTAATGCAGATATGCCATCAGATTATAATGAAGGGTTCTGTGTTTGCCGATAAATCAACTTCCCAAGACCTTTAATAAATGTTTCAATATCTTTCCATAGATGTTCAGTATAGAAACATGACCAAAATAAATGATAGACAGTTTCTGTGTGAGCATCTTGTATCAATATTGTTTTTATATTTAATCATAAAATATTTAACAGGGTAAATTTTTTTTATTATTTTAAAAGACACTTCTTTTACGTTATTGGTGAGAAAATATTTTTGTTATTTAAATATCATCTCACTGAGATGTTTTATTGAGAGGTATAAAAATGCATGTAAATATCAGCTGTCACTGTAAAAGTAAGATCTCATTGATCTACATTACAAGCTATCGGAAGTTCATCTCGCTTTTTGGTCATAAAAAAAAGCATCTGCACCAAATTGCATATTTTTGTGCCTCTAAATAAAACTGGGTTTTTTTTCCCCCCTCTTTTCTGAGTATGAGCTCTAAATTATTTTATATCATACTATATATGAGCCATAAAAGCGCAAAAAAAAAAGTGTGCAATGTTTGAACAGCTTTGCTGGAAATGAAACCCTAACTGGACTTGTACAGTTTTGTGATCGATCCGTTCGCTTTGGCAGAAAAAACTCGACCATTTGAAGAGTCTCGACCTTTTCAACTGCGAAGTCACAAACTTGAACGACTACCGGGAAAGCGTCTTCAGGCTCCTCCCACAGCTCGCGTATCTGGACGGCTACGATTTGGACGACCGCGAGGCGTCGGACTCCGACGGAGAAGCTGACGGAGTCGATGATGACGATGATGAAGGTCGGTGTGGCCAGCTTTCCGTTTCGGCCGTTGAGTTATTGTGGGGGGTTGCCGATGTTCATTCGTATCACTTTCAATGCAGATGGAGAAGAAGAGGATGAGGATGGAGAGGAGGATGAGTTTGATGAAGATGATGATGAAGATGAGGTTGAAGGCGAGGAGGACGATGAGGAGGGCAGTGGAGAGGATGAGGTACGTGCGTTGCTCGTGGAATAACACTAATAACAGAAAACTGATTTAATGACAAAA
This sequence comes from Sinocyclocheilus rhinocerous, assembly GCF_001515625.1. Taxonomy (NCBI): domain Eukaryota; kingdom Metazoa; phylum Chordata; class Actinopteri; order Cypriniformes; family Cyprinidae; genus Sinocyclocheilus; species Sinocyclocheilus rhinocerous. Next base: position 1,607,680 of record NW_015643640.1, on the reverse strand, counting down.
CCTCGTCGATTTCAGGAGGAAGAAATTGGTCAGGATGGAGAAGTAGAAGATGATGATGACGATGATGACGACGATGATGAAGGTGAGTTGTATTCAGGGATTAAAGTTCCGTCAGTTCATAAAGACAGTCACGTGCTTCATTCCTGAATGAATCAGCTGTTCGAATGAATCAATTGAATGAATGATTCAGTGATAAAATCAGTGACTTGCCGCCACCTGCTGGCGGATTTAGTTTCATTTTTAGCTATAATTTCAGTTATTTCAATCATATTTCTGTATTCAAAATTGTATATTTAAAACATTAATCTCCACATGAATTTATGAATTGCACTCATGCCACCTCTGAGACTCATTAAACGTGTTCTTCTGTGCCACCTCTGTAGTACAAATTAATTTATTAATACTGATTTCATATGATTGGTAACTTATTTGTCTTATTCTACATATTGTTTTAAAAAGATCTAAATTTTAGAGTCTGACAGATGAAAATGATGCCATTACAAAAGTAAAAAGAAAATGAATTCATAAATTCATGTGGAGATTAATGTTTTAAATAAAATTTTGAATACAGAAATATGATTAAAATAACAGAAATTATAGCTAAAAATGAAACTAAATCGGCGGCAAGTCACTGATTCTATGACTGAATCATTCATTCAATTGATTCGTTCGAACGGCTGAATCATTCAGGAATGAAGCACGTGACTGTCTTTATGAACTGATGGAACTTTAATCCCTGCGATTATGGAGTATTAATGTTTTTTTTACGTTTGTCTGTTGCTCGGCAACCACTTTGTTGCAACCACAACTGTTTCTGAGGAGCTACATTGTTTGGTGGAAGAATACTGTTTTTATTAATATCATTACACTTTATTTGCTCACTGTATTAAACATTACACTGTATTAATGTTTTTTTCTCGCTCAGAAGAAGAGCAGGGAGGAAAGGGTGAGAAGAGAAAACGAGACGCAGATGATGAAGATGATGAGGACGATGACGAGGACGATTAAGAGCCAGTGAACAACTCTGTTACCAACCCTTCCCTCTCCTTCCTTTCCAACACCTCGCCTCCCATCAGCCAGACCTCCCCTGACCCAAGCGGGGCGAGACTGTACTGATGAGTGGAGCTGTGAGCTGAACGAAAGCCTTCTGGATCAGCCCTCCACGAGTCCACAGTCAGTCCCCTGCCTGTTTGTGTTTCAGAGCCTGTGGGGACTTTGGGGACTGGTATTTAGTTTGGGGTCTCTGCTTTTAATATTCTGTTGAAAGTGTTTTTTTTTTGGTTGACATTTCCTCCCCCTTTAGTTTTTGTTCCAAACTTCCCGAAGATTGCTATGGCTTCTGTGCGACAGGCGGGCTATGATTTTCAGCGTGGCAGCCTGTGGCACGAATCAAGGTCGTAGCTACATTTTTACTTTATGTAAGACAAAAACTTTGTAAATAAAATAACATTTTGTGCTTTGCTCTCTCTCCTATTTCTCTGTCCATGAGTCTCTCGAGACAGTCACTGCCTTCTACAGTAACGCTGTAAAAGATCCTTTTCATTAGATGCACATTTTAGGACTGCTCGTTTTCATCTAATAATTATTTTAAAAACGGTGGTAAGTATGGAAGCCCGTTTCCGCCACTAGATAAAAAATAAAAAAAAGTTTATTGTAACTTATCTCACAATTTGACTTTTTTTTCCACAGAATTGCGTGATAAACTCACAACGCTGATTTTTTTTTCTCACAACTGCGAGTTATAAAGTCCAATTTTGAGGGAAAAAAGACTGATGTGTTCTCAGAATTGCGTGTAATAGAATTGCGAGATATAAACTCGCAATTCTGAGAAATAAAGTCAGAATTGCGATATAAACGGACTATAACTAGAGCGAGAGAGAGCGTGTCCAGCATTTGTCTGGACAATTATTTCCCCTAATTAAGGATATTTCCGACAAACTTTAACACCAATTTAGTTTAAAGAATTAAAAAAAATATATAACTTTTTTTTTTTTTACCAATTAGTCGAAATAACTAGCACGCACTAAGCCCCGCCCATTTACCTACAGTTTGTTTTCCTCTGGTCTCCGGTTTCTCAAGGTCTGTGTGTGTGTGTGTGTGTGTGTGTGTGTGTGTGCGCGCTGCAGATGATGAGAGATTATAACATACACTTTAATTTTTTACATCTGCATAAAAAAAAATAATGACTTAAACATAATATTCTAATTTGACAATTAGCTAAAATAGAACAAATAATTATCTAGCTCCAGATTCTCAAAACGGACACAATCTAGACACAAAAAAATTGTATAAAACATTGACCGCTAAGAAAAATGTGTTCTAAGCATTAAATTGCGATCGGTTAGAAACGCATACTTTTTAAATTCAGCTCTACATAAATAAATCCAACGAATAATTCACATTTCTCCCGATCTTCAGTTACAAAAATTGAACTTGCGAAATCAATATTGAACTCGCAAGAAATTAATATAAAGCATATCGACAGTTTCTGTAAGAAATATTATGCACATACTAAGCTATGACTTGGTTCAAATTAATGGCGCATATCTGGCGTTTTTCCGTGAGTGCTCCAGCCCCGGATCGGCGCCTATGAATTTAAAGGCACAATATGTAATTTTTGCCACTAGAGGGCGCGTATTCAACTGGAAATCGAGGGGTTATGACGTCATTAGCAGGCGACACTATGACACTATAGACACGCTCCGTGCTTCTAGTTAAAATTGCTTATTTCTCTGGATTTAAACATTCTTCGAAACATTTGGGATAATGCAAGTACACAAGTCAGCAAAATATATAACACTGTTCTAGTGGTTTTTGGATATTTTAATAAAAAAAATCTTACATATTGTGCCTTTAAGTTGTATAATATAACCCATAACCTGTGTTTGAGAACACTTATCCCACTATGATTCATTTGAGGGCCAAATATGAGCACAAAATATGTTCATCAATAAATGCAGAAATGTGTGGGCTTTTTTTTTTTATGTAACATCTGCAACTAAGGCCTGAATTAAGAGTTTTAATATTTTAATAACTTATTAATTCTTGTAATACTACATTTTCTATTTACAATTCTTGTAATAGTACATTTACTACGTAGTTTAATGGCCCATGAATTTGAGTCTATTTCTCAAGCTAGAGACTGAAAATAGATTTTTAATTTGATACATAATTTGTACAATATTTTCATAACATAAAACTATCTGATTCTAAACGTTTTAATTGTAGTGTACAAACAGCAAATATTTAATTATATTATAGCAGGGTTTTTTCCCCAGACAGTGTTTTCTGAAAGGCTGCTTAAAGAAAAATACGTTGTGAATTTTAATAAGCCTTCCTTTACAATTCCTATCTAATTAATGCATAACTCATTTTCAAACATGACCATGAATGCAGTTCATAGCAAAATTCTATTTGTGGATATTATTACCTCAAATACAGCTGTACATGCAACAACGAGTTTAAAACCAAAACGCCACAGACGTGCATTTACACAGTTTATTCTAAGGAGGCTCGTTTATCCATAAATTAACCAAAAGCTAAATCAAATTTTGCACAATAGCTCTCCAGTTTGAGAGGAACCTGCAAGTGTCTGATCCCATCCTTCAGAGGGACTTCAGCAGTGTTTTACTGAAGAACAAACAACACACGATGCAATGCAAAGCAGCTGGAGTGTGTCTGGTCCTTTGTGAATATGAGCGTATGGCTGAACAATTCTGAAAACTGTTGCATGCTGGAAGAAAAAGAGACAACAGCGATCTGATGCAAAAGAGGACGTTTGAGTGAGATGTTAAACCGAGCAGAGCAGACGAAGAGCTTCTTTATTTCCCCTCAAGCATCTTCGATGGTGTGCCACCAGGACGCAAGCAGCGGGACAGTGGATCAAACACAAAGCTTCTTTGAAATGCAATGGGTTCAACGGTTTTCCCACTGCAAAAGAAATTCTAAAAATTAAAAAGCAGGTACGAAGAAAATAAACAAATATGTGATTCTTCTAAAAATCAGAAGATCAGCTCTATGGCCTTCGGTCTCTTTCTCGAAGTGTGTAAGTGACAGGTTAGTATTAGCAGTCTTCCACTACGAAGTCAATTCTTTTTTATTCATCACACTCTTCTTCCTCTTCATCATCATCATCGTCGTCAAACTGGTCCCTTGCATCCAGATCATCCTCATCTTCAATCTAAGGGAAAAAGTCAAATCGAGAGCAAGAATAAGACGAAGGAGCTTCGAAACACACCACAGAAAGCCAGAGGAACGTACCGTCTCTCCCAAGTCCTGGAGTCTGTGTTTGAGGCTCAGAATCTTCTGGTCCTGGTCGGCGAGCAGCATGAGGAGATCGTCCTGCTCTTTCTTGGACTCCTGCAGCTCCTGCTGTAGCTTGCTCTTCTCCGTCTGCATGACAGCAGCTGAGCTCGTGGCTGAAGAAAGCTCCTTCTCCATCAGCTCCTTGCTCTCCAGAAGAGCTTGAACTTGCTCCTGACAGACAGAGAGTTAGGAGTGCTATAAACGGGAATGTGAAAGCACATAAGATCAGGAACCTCATGATGGAAACAGAAAGAGCAGGTCACCTTGAGTCTGCTGTCTAACTCTGAGTGGACAGCATCGTCTCCTGCAGCCGCAGCCTGACACAAACACAAACACAAACACAAGACTGAACTAAGCAGCACGATCACCATCGCTCAAAGCCTCAGGGTCAGTGAGATTGTTTATTCAGCAAGGGTGCATCAAAAGAGACTGAAATGAGTGACTGTGAAATCTGATTCCCCATTTTGAATCAAATTTCAATTCAATATCAAGTTACTTAGTCACTTCATAACATTTCAGGACGCTCTCATCTCCGGGTTTGGCACAGATGCCTCTGAAGTGGCATTTAGATGCATTTGCATACACTGCGATTACAATTCTGTAACTAATACTTCATTTCACTTTTACAACATTAATGTCAGAGTATTGAAAACTAAAATAATACTTATACACTGCAAAAAAAATGCTTTTCTTACAGATTTTTTTGTCTTGGTTCCAGCCAAAATATCTAAAAATTCTTAAATCAAGAAGGAAGTTAAAATTATTGTCTTGTTTTCAGAAAAAACAAGTCAAAAGTAAGTGAGTTTTTGCTTGAAACTGACACAAACACAAACACAAACACAAGACTGAACTAAGCAGCACGATCACCATCGCTCAAAGCCTCAGGGTCAGTGAGATTGTTTATTCAGCAAGGGTGCATCAAAAGAGACTGAAATGAGTGACTGTGAAATCTGATTCCCCATTTTGAATCAAATTTCAATTCAATATCAAGTTACTTAGTCACTTCATAACATTTCAGGACGCTCTCATCTCCGGGTTTGGCACAGATGCCTCTGAAGTGGCATTTAGATGCATTTGCATACACTGCGATTACAATTCTGTAACTAATACTTCATTTCACTTTTACAACATTAATGTCAGAGTATTGAAAACTAAAATAATACTTATACACTGCAAAAAAAATGCTTTTCTTACAGATTTTTTTGTCTTGTTTCCAGCCAAAATATCTAAAAATTCTTAAATCAAGAAGGAAGTTAAAATTATTGTCTTGTTTTCAGGAAAAACAATTTCTTGAAACAAGCAAAATAATCTTGTTTTCTGTTTGAAATAACATTATTTTGTTTACCCCACTGGCAGATAATTTTTTTTTAAAGAATTTTTAGATATTTTGGCTGGAAACAAGACAAAAATCTAAGTAAGAAAAGCATTTTTTTGGTCTTTGTCGTAATGAGTAAATGAATCATTGAATCGTTCACTCAAATGATACCGAAACACTGCTGTGTTGTTCAGAGATGCACAGCGTTTCCTCAAACCTCTCTCTTTTCTGCATTCGACTACAGTCACACCACGCACTCTCACTGGTGCTTTCTTTATTAAATAATATTTAGAAAATAATTTTTTTACAATTTGGGAGTCGATTTGATCGTTAGAAGATACAATCACATTTCCCCCTCCGCCCCGAGTGCACCTGCCCAGGATGACTGGATTTGAGGATTTTGAGACTGAAATGTTCAGCAGACACTCACTGTGGTACACTCTCACTTGCACACACACACACACACACACACACCAGGCTGGTCATCAGAGAGTCTCTTTCAGTCAGCTGTGTCTGCAGCAGCTGGTTTTGTCTCTGCAGCTCCTCCAGCTTCTTTCGGAGTCGGCTCTGCTCCTCCGTCTGCAGGCTGTTCACATGACCGTCTTTACCTGCGGGACGTGAAGGAAGAGTGCAGCAGCTGTAGCGGATACTTCTCCTAAAACACTGCAGACAGTACTGCTAGACATCTGAGAACGGTTCAGTACCCAGCTTGAGTTTGAGGATGTTGTACTGGTCTTTGTGCTGCTGCATCTGAGAGAACTGCTGCGTTACGGTGCTCTGCAGCGTCTCGCTCTGGGAAGTCAGCGATGCTACTTGCTCCTTCAGCTCATTTATTTGACAATCCTGAATAAACAGGAGAAATGGAAAATTCATGTGTTATTCCTACTAAAAGGAGGAAGGAGAGACCAGCGCTTGTGATGTATTTGAGGTATTTTTACCTGTTCTCTAATCAGCTCTTTGTACTGCGTTACAATGCTGTCATGCTGTTCTAGTGTTTTCTTCACCTCTTCTTCCTTTTTCTCTTCCTCGCTCGACTTAAGCACAGCTTTTGTTATCATCCCTATGAACAAATAAAGAACCACAGAACATGAAGAAAGCCTAAACGCTCATATCAGGAGGAATTGATTTGTCTTTAAGGCACAGCAACAGAATAATCCGCTGAACTCAGAGAGGATGGAATATACACGACCAGCCAAAAGTTATTGAACAGTAAGATTTTTTATGTTTTTGAAGAAGTCTCTTCTGCTCACCAAGCCTGCATTTATTTGATCAGAAATACAGCAAAAGCAGTAATATTGTGACATATTTTTACTATTTAAAATAACTGCTTTCTATGTGAATATCTGTTAAACTGTAATTTATTTCTGTGATGCGCAGCTGTATTTTCAGCATCATTACGTTCTTTACAAACATTAAAAATCCTACTGATCAAGAACTTGTGACTGGTAGTGTATTAATGAAAAAGTTTTTTTGAAGTTCTATTTCAGTGGGTCTGCATCCCATTTAGACTCTTGTGATGGGATCACAGACGGATAGTTTCTGGATTGGTTCTGGACTCCCACACGGACCTTCCAGCTCTTTGATGAGTTTGGTGAACTCGTGATCGAACAGCATGTGTTCTGGAGCGGAGAAGGCCGGCTGAGGTTTCTGAGCAGCACGGGAGTACAGCTCGTGTTTGCTTATAAAGCCCAGCTTCTCCACAAAGTTTTCCTTTCCTATGCGCTTCTCGATCAGCTGCTTCAGCTTTTCTCTGAGGAGAGGAACAGAACAATATTACGTGAAACGAAGGAGGCACAAGGGCGAAGTTATAAGAAGGGCTGTCAATTATCAAATTCATTTCATAACACTACCATTCAAAAGTTTGGGGTCGGTATGATTTTTTAAAAATGTTTTTGAAATAAGTTTCTTCTGCTCAACGAGGCTGCATTTATTTGATCACAAATACAGTAAAACCGTGAAATAGCATAACTATTTTAAAACTGCATTTATTTCTGTGATGGCAAAAAAAAATTTCCGCATTATTCAGATCCTTCAGAAATCATTCCATTATGCTGACTTGCTGCTAAAGTAATGCTTTATTATCCTGAATGTTGAAAACAGTTGATATTTTTGTGGAAATTAATTTTTCAGGATTCCGAATATTCAAAAGAACAGCATTTAGAGATTTTTTTTTTTTTTTTTTGGTAGCATGTAAAAATACGTTCCGTCAGTTTTTCTTTATCAATTTAATGCATCCTTGATGAATAAAAGTATTATTTTTTGAGTGCATATTTAACACCAATTTTGCCCAACACAATGTAAAAATCATATCAGCTTTCTAAAAAATGTTCCGTGTTCATTTAATGTTAATGTATTAACACAACATTTATTTACATGCACTTCAATTACCAATAAAAAGATGAATCATGACAATTTTTTATAAAATTTCAAACGGACAGCCCTAGTTATAACACAACAAAATACGAAAGAAAAAGTGCAAACATACTTTGTGTAATTCTCCAAGCTGTTGTCATTATAGTAGATGCAAATACCCAGCAGCAGAGCGCACAGACCCTGAACCAGGCGCTCATCCTCACCCAGGTTTTCTGAGATTTGACCCGTCAGCTGAAAACATCACTTAAGGAAACATAATGCACTCGAAGAAGTCACTGTACTTAATTCAGATGCTGTGATCAGAGCTGGTCTCCTTAAAGCCCACAGTCACACTGTCAATTATTAACCACCATTCAGACTTTATCATCACTGTACAAGAGATTAGGCATGCACTGTTTGTAAACATCAGCTAAATAAACCAGGTGTGTGTGTGCGAGCGAGCGTGAGTGAGTGAGTGAGAGTGTGTGTGTGTGTGTGTTGAGTGAGTGAGTGAGTGAGTGAGTGAGTGAGTGAGTGAGTGAGTGAGTGAGTGAGTGAGTGAGTGAGTGAGTGAGTGAGTGAGTGAGTGAGTGAGTGAGTGAGTGAGTGAGTGAGTGAGTGAGTGAGTGAGTGAGTGAGTGAGTGAGTGAGTGAGTGAGTGTGTGTGTGTGTGTGTGTGTGTGTAGATAGAAGGATACAAAGGGAACGTTGTCTTGATTGTGCAGGAAGTGCATGACAGCGATTGGACAGTTACTGATCCAGGTGCAGAGCAACATGAGGAGACCGACCTTCGTCTGCACACGACTGCCCTGCGCACACACACACACACACACAATTACACTGTCTCAATCACATGCTCGTGCTGCCACACACGTCTATACTGAGATACAGCTTTAACATCTAAGAAACGAGCAAATAAGCTGATGAAGAAACTACTGCCAGAAAGTCACATGACACTGCAAAACATCTGTCATTTTAGACAGTATTCCCAAGCTCTTCCAAATCATATTTGCTCATTTCTTTAGAAATACAATAAACGGCAAGCCTGCAGAGGGTTTGGTTTTTGAGTTAGAGCTGTGCCGAGCCCGGCGAACCCTTGTCTTTGACCTGTTTTGCTTGCAATTAGACAGTCGATCTCATAAAATACTATTTCATAAGAGAATTGTTCATTCATGAGAAGTATAAACTTTGTTGTTAAGAGTGTTCAACATCTATGAGATGCTTCAGACTACACAAAAACAGGCAGAGAGAGCAGAGTGTGTGCTGTTTGTTAGAATTCATTTCCATTTTGAATTTCAAGTGACCTAAAAACCCAATCCATCTTCTACCGCTGCATATCTGTGATCAGTAAACTCACTAACAGACGTAAAGGCTAAGTTAAGTTAATTAGCTTTTGATGATAAAATGGCATCAGGATCATCTTTAAAAAAAAAAAAAAAAAAATACAAACAAACAAAATTTGATTTGGTCTATGACTTCCCATTAATAAAACAAAGATGTAGAATATTTATAAGTAACAAGGGTAGAATGGAGCGAGGAACATTTTACTACACAGTAGCGTTCAGTGTTTTTCAGCGCTTCTCTGCTTCTTAAAGAAAGCTTAAAACACTCTATTTTCAGTCGAAGAACTACATAAACTACCGTGCAAAAGTTTGGTTTTGAAAAAAAATAAACAAGGTCACTTCAGCTCAAGGCTGCATTTATTTGATAACTAATACACTAAAAACACACAGTAATATTGTGAAATATTATTACAATTTAACAGAACCATTTTCCATTTTAGTATCTTAAACTGTAATTTAAAATTGACTCCAGCCTTGCTGCTCAAGAAACATTTATCAATGTTACAAAGCTTGGTAACACTTTATTTTAAGGTGTCTTTGTTACACGTTACATGTACTTACTATTATAATAACAATGAATTATGCATAATTATATGCAATTAACCCTAAACCAAATCCTAACCATATAGGAAGTACATGTAGTTAATTAATATTACTCAGTACTTAAATGTATAATGACACTGTAACAAGGACACCTTGAAATAAAGTGTAACCCAAAGTTTTTCTGCTCAACAAAATAGTGATACTTTTCTCCTAAGAACAGTATTTCCTTGACATAGAAATATTTTGTAACATTATAAATGTCTTTAATGCCTCTGTTGATCAATTTAACGTGTCCTTGATGTTGTGTCTCTGTGTGTGTGTGCGTGCGAGTGTGTGCGTGTGTGTGTGTGCGCGAGTGTGTGTGTGCGAGTGTGTGTGTGCGTGCGTGTGTGTGCGAGTGTGTGTGTGCGTGCGTGTGTGTGCGAGTGTGTGTGTGCGTGCGTGTGTGTGCGAGTGTGTGTGTGCGTGCGTGTGTGTGCGAGTGTGTGTGTGCGTGCGTGTGTGTGCGAGTGTGTGTGTGCGTGCGTGTGTGTGCGAGTGTGTGTGTGCGTGCGTGTGTGTGCGAGTGTGTGTGTGCGTGCGTGTGTGTGCGAGTGTGTGTGTGCGTGCGTGTGTGTGCGAGTGTGTGTGTGCGTGCGTGTGTGTGCGAGTGTGTGTGTGCGTGCGTGTGTGTGCGAGTGTGTGTGTGCGTGCGTGTGTGTGCGAGTGTGTGTGTGCGTGCGTGTGTGTGCGAGTGTGTGTGTGCGTGCGTGTGTGTGCGAGTGTGTGTGTGCGTGCGTGTGTGTGCGAGTGTGTGTGTGCGTGCGTGTGTGTGCGAGTGTGTGTGTGCGTGCGTGTGTGTGCGAGTGTGTGTGTGCGTGCGTGTGTGTGCGAGTGTGTGTGTGCGTGCGTGTGTGTGCGAGTGTGTGTGTGCGTGCGTGTGTGTGCGAGTGTGTGTGTGCGTGCGTGTGTGTGCGAGTGTGTGTGTGCGTGCGTGTGTGTGCGAGTGTGTGTGTGCGTGCGTGTGTGTGCGAGTGTGTGTGTGCGTGCGTGTGTGTGCGAGTGTGTGTGTGCGTGCGTGTGTGTGCGAGTGTGTGTGTGCGTGCGTGTGTGTGCGAGTGTGTGTGTGCGTGTGTGTGCGTGCGTGTGTGTGTGTGTGTGTGTGTGTGTGCGAGCGAGTGTGTGCGTGCGAGTGTGTGTGTGTGTGTGTGCGTGTGTGTGTATGTGAGAAAGTATTTCTTTCAAAATAATACAATTCTTACTGACCCCAAACATAGTGAATATCGGCACTAATTTGCTGTTTGTTGTGAACATTTTTGATCGAACACTATGCAGAAGGTTTCATCGTTCAAAACATCCTTCAACTTTTCCAAAGAAGCAGCGTCTGCAAGGGTTTTAGAGGTTGACAAAAAGTCATGCTGCGGGGGATTTTAAGTGATTTTCTCAGGGTTGAACTGCAGTAACAGATGCCGGGAGAGAGTTAAGCACTGAAAAACTGACACAAGATCATCAACGCGTTTAGAAAAACTATTTGCAAAGAGCAAAACAGGAAAGCACTGTGCAGCAGAAAAAGCAATGGGAAATGTTAGTTCTGAGTGAGGATTTACGGTCATGAACTCATTGGACTGCAGCCACCGGAGAAGAGGGTGAATGACAGATTTCACACATCGAGTCCGAAACATCTGTATCTTCCAGAACAAGCCTGAAAGACCAGAGCATGCGGTCCAAGCCAGCGCTGCAGGGTCAGTAAGAGCACAGCACACAGGAGGAACACACAACACCTGCTGAACCAAAACAAGGCCAAGCCACACCATCACATGAAACCGTCCACGCTCAAATACTCACCCGCCGCTCGAGCTTATCGCCCTGCAAAAACCACAGCACATTTCACTCTGACATTCAGAGACAACCACAAGCTCCCACTGATCTTACACGAGCTCCAGCGAGCCCACGCCTGCTGAGAAACACAGCTGAGAGCAGCATGAGCGTGACGGTCCGGGTGCTTTATGCTGGTTTGCAGAAGCTGAGCGCAAATTCCAGCGTTTAACGGTGAAAGCGTGCGAGAGACTAACGGTGCTAATTATTATTGTGCTGTTTATTTTCACGTAGCATCAATATTCAGGTCTGGTAAATTTCAGAACTTCTATCATTAATTATGAAACATTGATTTAGCACGGAGAAGTTTTGTACAAATTTTGCATGTTTTTTTTTTTTTTTTAAAGATATTTCACATTCGCGAGGAAGGGAAACATTCTAGAAGTTTCTGTAATATTCTACATCTTTCTGGAAGATTCCAGTCATAAAAGACACAAATCTGACGGACACTTCATGGTCTCTTCTGATAACTGTTTACGTCAAACGGTTGTTGTTAGCTCAGTGTTATGCATGACCGTGCCATTTTAATAATGTTACAGTAATAACAGATGAGCTTGTATGAGTTGTCAGCATATTCTTTAGTTTTCATGAGCTGTTAATGATACACAAAAAGTCGTGTGATTTTCATATTCAGCATCTCAAACTCCATAAAGATGAACGTTACAAATAAAAGCCAAACTAAACATGTTTCACTGTGTTCACTCAGTGATACAAACTACTCATCTTTTTTTGTTAAATGTTGCTGTTCTGAATTGAAAATACAGGCGGTCACTTACACGATTCGTTAATTTATAACTGAATGTGACAAGGCGACATTTTTTGTTTGCAGCATATTAGGCATCCAAACAAGACAAAGAGTGCATATTTAAACAATATTATTTGCAAACACTTATTCTTCATATTCTTGTTCTTTCAATGTTTTCTTTATTCCCTTAGATCCATTTAAACCCATTTAATTCCTTTAAATAAAAAGACCATTACCACTGGGGTCTTTTAAACAGACCCACAGAAAATGGTCCCTTAATGTTCAAGACATGCTGAGAACCAGTGTTAATTGTGACAGCAAATTTTGATTTAGTTTTAGTCATAGTCTTTTGACTAAAATGCCTTTTAGTTTTAGTCATATTTTAGTCATCTGAATTCTTTTTAGTTTTAGTCGGCTAAAATCTAATGGGTTTAGTTGCAGTGCATTTATTAACCATTTCTCTGAAATTTCCAAACTCATTATATAGGTTTGATATTAAGGTTTTATCATGATCGACACAGATTTAACTGCGGTGACACACAACATGACTTTATGTTAAAATTTAATAAAACCACTTCTCATAAAGAACATGAACATGGTCTTCTTTTTAATGAAATACCAATGGTTATATCGGCTGCGATGTGCAGCAAGTGTATGTTAGCTTATGTCCCGCCGGTTCATGTGTACGCATCTAACCTCCGAACCACGCAGCAGATTCGTTCTGAATGAATCTCTTCCCAAATCGTCCCTCCCTAACATTTTAGTCTCGTTTTTATTCGTTGACGAAAATGTCAATAGATTTGTCATAATTTTTGTCATTCAAAAAGAGTTTTAGTTAGTTATCATCTCGTTGTCGTCGGTGAAAAAAGATGTCGTTCACGAAAATTATTCGTCAACGAAAGTAACACTGCTGAGAACGAATGAGAACGCCAGCACCTCATGCAGCAGACCGGCAACCAAAAGTCTGGTCTTTTCAACAGTGAGCGTCCAAAACGAGCAGATCTGATAGAATTACGGAGGCAAACAATTACCTTTGACTAAAGCCTATCAGCCCAGAGTCTTGAAGCCCAAATGCATCCTAACACACACATGCATATACATGCATACAACATTAACATGTCGAGAGGTACCTGGGATAGGCTGTTAGTGCACTGCTGGAGGAGGGAGACGGGAGGCTTGCCCAGACTGGTGGCTAGTTGTACACGCAGCAGCTGTTCTTTCTGTGTGAGGTTATCCTGCAGCGCGTGAGCCAGAGCCACAGCGGCACACCAGTTTGACAGAGAATCCGCTGAGAACAGACCTCCACACAACAGCTGCCCCGCCGAGATAGAGCTAGCTGAGGGACAGACAGAACATGCACTCAAATGACAGATGAAAAATAAATGCAAAAATCATTTTGAATAGTGAAAACAAACATGCAACCCATCCAAAAAAAATAAGTGAAGTTAACTCATTTTATGTGGTCTGGAGTGAAGTCCGGTTCTTGAACGAATCATTCTTTTGAACCGGTTCTTTTTAGTGAATTAGTTGAATCAGTTCACCAAATCGGATTGAATCATCCGAATCAGTTTGCACAGATCTACAAGTTACTCAATCAAAACTCACTTTCAGTCGACTGACAGTCACTGCGACTGGAAATGAGCCGAAATATCAGCGTATCTGATCCTGTGATGAATGAACTGATTCAGCACTCCAGCTGAACGGAGCAAACAGTTCGACTCGGACCGAAGACCGATGAGCAGCTGATATGAGCATAAGTGAACCCAACACTTGAATGAAGGGGTTTTATAGTTTCTCATTGTTTACATAAAAATGTGAGCGGATCACGACTAGTTCATTCAGTTTATATGCTTTAGACATCTTAAACATCCACATTATTGAGTGCTTTAATAATATAATTGCTTATATGTGACGTCATTGCATGATTACGGTTGAACTGAACCAGTTCATTGAATCAAACTGTCTGAATGAAGATTTCCCCGTTTGCCTGAGGCTCTGGATCACAGGTGACAATGTTGTAAATGATGTTCAGTTTCTTGCACAGACTGATCGTTTCGCTTCATAAGACCTCAGTATATCATCAGGAGCCACAGCTATTAATTTTGCATTCCTTGATGTTTTTTTTTTATTCTCAAAGACATGCAGCCGCTGACTTACATTTTATGAATCACCAAGGAGCAGTTTCAGCTAAAAATCTTCTCTACTGTTCTACTGAAGAAAAAAAAATCACCTACCCCTGTAGATGAGTAAATTAACAGCATATTTACATTTTTGGGGCAGAGCTAGTCAGGGCAACCCTTACCATCTATAGTGGAGGGCAGCAGTGTGGCTACGATCTCGCCCTGTCCTTTATGGTTCTTGTACAGGAAGCACTGGAAGCAGTACAGTACAGCACAGCGCAGAACGAACGGCTGTCTCTCGTTCACCATCGACATGAGAAGAACTACAATCGCAGGCCTGGAGGAAACAGCCAATGTGTTCATATTACCAACTCTTCCTTTTTTGGTTACCGTTCCAATAACCAGTGCTAAAGACAAAGCAGACCTTGGTGGATTGGATGGTGCGTTAACAGATGCAAAGTAGTCCTGATTCACTTCAGAGCCACGAATGACTTCTGACACTGTATTGATGGTCTTTGTACAAGAAGGACAAAGAGGAAACAGTTAAAACACTTCATCACTGGTGCGGTATTTAATACTGAAATGATCACAGAGAGTGAGTCTGCGCAGTGGGAAGAGTGTATTTATGATGTTTATTATTTATAATGTAATAGAATGTTAGTTTGGCTCATGGTGGGTTTATGACCTGTACTGCAGCTGGCCACCAGATGGCAACGGTTTGGCTTCACCTTTTTGCAGCACACTTGATACAGTTGTATCAACTGAAACAACTCAAAAGTTTACATACAGCTTGCAGAATCTGCAAAATGTGAATTATTTTACCAAAATACGAGGGATCATACAAAATGCATGTTATTTATTATTTAGTCCTGACCTGAATAAGATATTTCACATTAAAGACGTTCACATATAGTCCACAAGAGAAAGTAATAGTTGCATTTATAAAAATTACCCCGTTCAAAAGTTTCTTAATACTGTGTTGTTACCTCAGCTGTGATCCACAGCTGTGTTTTTTAGTTTAGTGATAGTTGTTCACGAGTCTCTTGTTTGTCCTGAACAGTTTTCTGCTCCCAGAAAACTTTTTGAATTTGAAGATCAGGGTAAATTTAACTTATTTTGTGTTCTGGGAAACATGTAAGTATCTTCTGTAGCCTCTGAAGGGCTGTACTAAATGAAAAAAATATGATATTTAGGCTAAATAAGAAAAATGTGCACATCTTAATTCTGTTCAAAAGTTTTCACCCCCGGCTCTTAATGCATGGTGTTTCCTTCTGCAGCATCAGCGAGCGTCTGAACCTTCTGTAATAGTTGTGTTTGAGTCGTTCAGTGTGAAAAGACGGATCTCAAAATCATACAGTCATTGTTGGAAAGGGTTCAAATTCACAAAAGATGCAGGAAAACCAAAGAATTTGTTGGAGCTGAAGGATTTTTCTGAAGAACAGCAGGCAGTTTAACTGTTCAGGACAAACAAGAGACTCGTGAACAACTATCACTAAACTAAAACTCATCAGTATTAAAAATCAAGCGCATGTAAACTTTTGAATGGGTCATTTTTATAAATTCAACTATTATTGTCTCTCGTGGACTATATGTGAACGTCTTTCATGTGAAATATCTTATTCAGGTCAGGACTAAATAAAAAATAACATGCATTTTGCATGATCCCTCGTATTTTGGTAAAATAATGAACATTTTGCAGATTCTGCAAGCTGTATGTGAACTTTTGACCTCAACTGTATCAATGGACGCGAAGTATATTCTGAAGCACTAACTCAGCTGAAGGTGAAGCATGTGGGTCACCAGACAGAGAGTGTGAACACGGTTCTGACAGCAATCTGACCTCTGTGAGGATGTCTGCAGGAACACCTGTGGCCATGAGGATGGTGCAGAGCTGCTGGAGGAGACCACACTGGAACATGGCCTTCTGACAGCTGGCTGTGGCCCCCGGAGAGTTCACCGGAGAAACCATCACTCGCACCAGCTACAGAGACAAAGCACAGCTACTCATCCGCACGCAGCTAAACAACACTCACCCACTGAGCTGCTTCTATCCGACCTGGAAATAAGCTACGTGTTTAATATGACAGAATATAAAAGCCACAATGGGTAAATAACTAGAAGAATAACAAAGTGCAGTAAAAATAATAATATTTGTATCATTAGGTTAGCTTGAGAAAGCCAACCTACTGATCTGCTACTTAAGCTTCTTCTTCTTATTATTCTTATGAGACTAAAATTTCTGAACGCTACTCCTTCTAGAGTTTTCAAGCTAGAACCACCAAACTTAGCCCAACTCTTCAGACTAATCTGACTTAGTGTGCTTTATCTTTTCTAACTGATCCGACTTATGGTTTTCATAAAACTGAAGATTAAAAATCATAAAAATCCCATAGACTTACATTGACGGAATGTTCAGATGAGCCAAGACTATTCAAACTCCAACTGTAAAAAAAAATCTAATATTTCTAATCTATCTATCCTAGCGACATGCCAATCATGCTAGAAACATACTAACAACATGCTATTAACATGCTAATCATGCTAGCAACATGCTATTAACATGCTAATCATGCTAGAAACATGCTAGTGACTTGCTAATCACGCTAGCAACATGCTAGTTATTTGCTAATCATTTAAGCAACATGCTAGTAACATGCTAATCATGCTACTGACATGCTAATAACTTGCTAATCATGCTAGCAACATGTTAGTTACTTCCTAATCATGCTAGCAACATGCTAGTAACAGGCTAATCATGCTAGAATAATCCAAGCGACATGCTAGTAACTTGCTACTCATGCTAAGTAGCATGCTAATCATGCTAGCAACATGCTAATAATGCTGGAAACATGCTAGTAACATGTTAATAACTTGCTAATCATGCAAACAAAATGCTAGTAAAATGCTAATCATGCTAGCGACAAATGCTAGTAACCTGCTAATCATGTTAACGACATGCTAGTTACTTGTTAATCATGCTAGAAAAATTCAAGTGACGCTAGTAACTTGCTAATCATGCTAGAAACATGCTAGTCGCTTGCTAATCATACTAGCAACATGCTAGTAGCATGCTAATCATGCTAGCAACATGCTAATCAGGCTAGCGACATGCTAGTCACTTGTTAGTCATGCTAACAACATGCTAGTTACTTGCTAATCATGCTAGCAACATGGTAGTAGCATGTTAATCATGTTAGCAAAATGCTAATCATGCTAGCAACATGCTAATTACTTGCTAATCATGCTAGAAACATGTTATCAACATCTATCTAATCTATCTAAATTTTCAAACTTCAGGCTTTTACAACTGCTTAAAACTTCCAGGCTAGGCTTTCTCAAGCCAACCTAAAGTTTGTCTTGACAAACTTTTTTTATCTAGTTATTATTACTGTAATAACTAGAACTATGTGTAATCTTTATAAATGCTTACAGTATGCGCAACATATCAAACAGATTCCTCATATCGGACCTGCAGCATCAGATGGAGGTTGGTGACCTTCTGTGCCGACCAGCCGGAGTTGTCATCTCCCACCTCAAACCACGGCTTCATCTTCTGGATATAGGAGCCTTCTTTTAAAAAATTCTGGTTGGAGCTATTGTTCTTCAGGAGGTTGAGCAGCAATAAGAGACAGTCCTCCACCACGATACCTGTGAGGTCAAGATGCAGTTCAGGGGTGTCCTGTTTGGTTTTTAAAAATGAAACGTGTTGGTTAACCGCATACCTCCATCGCTCGAACCCTCCTCTGTGATGATCTCAAGAAGTCTCTCAAATGCGTTTTCAAAAGCCACGATCTTCTGAATCGCGGTGTTGCCTTTGGTTAGCTGCTGCAGCAGCAGGAGACCCTTAAAGAGAAAAAAGTCAAATGGTTTGATTTCAGAAGAGCCTGCCTGTATGAACACTCGTGTTAATGTAGAGCAGGAACACTTACGTCATTACGGATAACTTCTCTGGAGTCAGCAAGAAGATCCATTAACCTGGACACTCCTATCGAGGGTAAAAACACAGCAATGTTAGAAAAAGAATGAAATAATGATAATGCTTTTGTAGATATCTCAGCTGCTCTTTAATTTCATATCCAGAAACTGAGTTATAAAGCACATTAAGTTGGCTAAATTATCACTGGGATCGTGTAGAGCTCTTTGAAGCTGCACTGAAACTGCAATTTGAACCTTCAACCCGTTGCTCCCCATTGAAGTCCATTATATGGAGAAAAATCCTGGAATGTTTTCCTCAAAAACCTTCATTACTTTGCGATTGAAGACAGAAAGACATGAACATCTCGGATGACATGGGGGCGAGTAAATTATCAGGAATTTTTTATTTAGGAAGTGAACTACTCCTTTATCAAAAACACAGTAATAATAAGAAATAAGAAATATTACTACAGTTTAAAAGAAATAACTGTTTTCCATTTTACATGACTCTTAGAAATATTTCTAATATGCTGAATTGCTGCTTAAGAAACATTTCTTAATGTGCTTTTTAATGTTTTTGTGAAAACAATGATTTTTTTTAAATCTTTGATGAATACATTTTATTTGGAGGAGAAATATTTTTTTTATATTATAAATGTGTTTACTGTCAATTTGTGTTAATTTCTTTACAAAAATACACTATTTATTTAAATATTTATTTAAAATATTTAAGTGTGTGTGTGTGTGTGTGAGAGAGTGTGAGAGTGTGTGAGAGTGTGTGTGTGTGTGTG
>NW_015643640.1:1583823-1588314 GCF_001515625.1 Sinocyclocheilus rhinocerous | reverse complement strand
ATATATATATATATATATATATATACACCTTGCTACGTGTACTGCGTTAGGCTAACCGAGACTTGTCATTTGCACTTATATATTGTTGCTCTTTTGTTAGTTTTGGTTGCTTCTATTGTTCTCATTTGTAAGTCGCTTTGGATAAAAGCGTCTGTTAAATGACTAAATGTAAATGTAAAAATAATAATAATAATATTTATTGATGCTAAAATTTTGAACGGTATTTTATACATGTAATATTTAATACATGATAATTAATTTAATATTTGGATATCTTTCAAAAGAAATTGTGTATTGTCACAAGAAACTGGTCGTGTCATTATCAGCGCTTTCAAACAAAAGCAGACCATCGGTCCACCAGCAAACCGTTTAGTGTGTTTTGTAACGATGCTTGCCTAATTACAAGAGAAATGTAATGTTTCTGGACCCACCCATGGGGCTGACCAGGACGATGCTCTGGACCGGAGCACACTGGCTCTTCAGAAGAACAGTCAGGAGCTTCACACCCCGCCAGCGCACGTGGAAGTCAAACTCCTACCGCAGGACACAGCAGGAATAAGAGACAAGACAGAAGTCCTGGTGGGTTCAGAAGGTCAGTTCTGGCTCACCTCCAACAGCGTGAGGAGAAGAGTGATATTATCTGGTTCCCCGATGAACTCCTCAGTGAACCGAGCTCCCAAATCATCCTCCTGCTTCTGCTGGTTCTCCTCTGAGAGAGAAAATGAGATGCAGAGAAACCCATTCTTTGCTTTGTTGTTACTTTTGTGGGTTACTTTAACATAAAAAATGCAGGGAGGAACATACAAAAGAGGAGATAGATGGGGAAAGATATCAAAACTAATATATTATACTGTGTGCTAAAACTGACCACACAAAAACTGCAAAGAGCCAGTAAAGGAACCATATCCAGTACATATCTCATCAAGACTCCAGATGGAAAAGAAGTGTATTAATACAAAGAGCGATAGAAGAAAGCACATCAACCCACAGGTTAGGAAACTAGAGATAAAACCACTAAACCACACACCAGTTAAAGCTCCACCTCTCCCACACAGTGAAAACTTCACACTAAATGTTATTAATATTAGGACAAGACGTGCAGTTTTCTCTCCTGTTTCCAATAGAAATCTGCTAAATATATGGTTCCCTATATTCAGAGGGAACGTTGCACCAAATCCAATTATTACTCAAATCATTGTTGTTTATTAATGCACAATGTTATTTATTTTATTCTTATGTAATCAGTGCAGTGGCTCAGGCTTTGTTAGAACGACGCTGCAAGACCTAGAGTTTCTAAATGCTGCTGTTTTATGGAATTGTGAAAGCGGTCGAACTCGCTGAGCATCACACGCATAGCGCAGGTTTTCTGGAAGCACGGATGGCCTGGGGTTAGACAGCATCATGCACACAAAAGTGCTTTACCTTCAGAATCTTCTGGTGGATTAAACATGGAAAGAAAATAGAGGAGGATCAGATCAAACATAAACTGCAAGAGGAAGACTAGTATCAGACTGAAACCAGGTTTACGGACTGCAAGAACAACTAAAAGATAGCTACTCATTTGGAATAAAAGCTGACGATGTGAATTAGCCTACGGACATTGAACAAATCAATTAAAATCCCACCATGTCCACATCTGAACCAGACAGAATAAAGCATATAAACATACCTGGCTCCTCCTCTTCGTCACTGCAGACTATATTGTACAAAGTGTCCAAAGCGTAACCTAGGATTTCAGTGTCTGTCCTGTTTCAAATAATCACCGAACACAAGTCATAATGTGTGATAATTAACAGGTTTTTTTTTTTTTTTTTACAATGAATGTAATATTTTTGAAACATACCGGTCACTCTGCAGTATTCGAAGCAAATGGTCCATAGCCATTGTGCCGACCTCCACACGGTATTTCTGCAATCAAACATCTACTTTACACATGTTGTTCTACAAACAACTTATTTCTATATATATTTATTTATATATAATCACATCACCTTTAAGGCATGTTTGTGATGTGAAATACACGCTGCGGTTTCAGTAAGCATATAAACTACCGTGATATCAGGCTTCTCTGATGTTCAATTTTACAGCATTTGTTTGACAATCTTTTAATGCATCCTTTTAATTTCTTTCCACCCACAATACCTCTATTGCAAACATCAACATGAAAAAAGCATGAACCTTGGACAGAGACTTGATGGCACGGACTGCATCTCTCCGGTCCTCCAGCAGGGTTGATGAAGCCATGCGGTCACACAGTTTCTGAATCTGACGATAAACACAGCGAGTGAACGCTCCGACACTGCATTAACATGATCCACACAGAAAAACTGCAGAAGAGACTTCCTTGAGTTTCCATCAGGTTTCAGCATTTACATCAACACTGTCTGAGCTGGGAGTGTCATTCGGACTCTCTCTCTCTCTCACACACACACACACACACACACTCACTCACACAGAGAAAACAGCTGCTTATCAAGTCAATGACAAACATTGCGTAATGCGCCACAGATCAGTTATATATATGCATACATATAGAGCATGATGCAGTGTCAGTGCTTGAGCTGATAAGCAGCTGTCCTCATGTTTCTGCAGTAAACACTCACGGTCTCCGCTCCGCTCGGCTGCTGGCCTGTCGGCTGCCTTCCCACCACTTCCCAGATGTAGTTCATCCTCCTGCGTGTCCGCTTTAGCTAATGTTTTAAACGTCGATGTTCACAGAGTAAACTTCTGTTAAACTGAAGGGATTTTCCAGGACGGGCAGAGAGTAAATGTCATTAAAACAGCTGCTGCCTGATGTTGATCTCTCGACACGACAGCGCGCAGCCCGGAACTGACCCGGACGCGCATGCGCAGAGACGTGACGCTACGTGGCTGACCTCAACGTCGATGACGTTCCCGTAAAGAGACAGTTACACCAGAGCCGTTCGAAAACATGCTGATTAACTATATATTAATACACTATTAATATTAATATTACTATACTAATATACCATTATTACTAATAACGGTAATAATGAAAGATAAAGAAATCATATTACATAAAATCATTCAGAAATGTACATTTTCAAGAAAGATGCTGACATATATTTACATTTTTCAAAAAAATAATTGCTTGTAGACTTTGTAATTCTGTGGAGTAAAACTTCTAAGTCAATGTAATATGCTTGTAAATTTTGTGTTATTTTTTGCTACATAAAGTATTAAAAAGCTAAAAACGCCATGCTGAATGCTTCATGTTCTTTTATAAGGTAAACCTGATGTTGTTTCGATTTAAAGCCACAACAGTTGCACCGAACAGCACAGATTTCAGTTTATTGTATGTCAAGTCTAACACATCGAAACTGAATGAAAATGAAATAAAAATAACAAAAAAAAACTAATAAACATCCAGCTGCAACATATTCTACTCACACAAAAATGCAGTCCGAGTAAAATAATACAGAAAGCACCTGCTAACACTAGACTGTGTGCTTGTTCCAGCTAAATGAACTACGTTTCTAAACCTCACAGTAACTGCATGGAAACCAACGCCTTGCATTAGAATTAGAGGGTTAAAAATAACCTGATTAAATGATATGAACAAATGAAACAAACTGAAGTCTGATGCATATCTTGGGTTGAAAAGCAGAGTTATTTGACCAAGCCCTATGCAGTAATGTCTTCTTTTTGCTCTCCTGCAATCCAAACGCTCAGAGTATGTGGCTGATTGAAGTGCTTGGAGTCTGAAAAGAAAGGCCATCGTGGCGTTTATTAACACCGTAATGAAAAGCTCCAGAACTGGTAAGAACTAGTGGATGGGGAAGGAGTCTCTAGACACACTTTCTTCCAAACGCAAATGCATCTGCAACCAAAAGTCTTTTTACATTGAACAAGCCGTCCCCAAAAATGAACAAATAAAAAAGAAATGCAATGTCCCTGATGAGGATTGTCCTAGAAATACTGCACATAGTGCAACCTACCAGACACGGAAGACATTAAACATCAAAAATAGCGCAACATTAAACTGTACTTACAAAATCAGTGCAAAGTTTAGACTTGAGTACTTATGCTTCCTCCAACTGATGAAGAACAGCATTCACATGTTCCTCATTATGACCAAAACGGAAAGCAGGCGTGGATATCAAACAGAAAAAAAAAAGTTTAAAAAAAAATTTTTTTTTTTTTTAATAATAATAATAATTCCCCGCCAAAAAAAGGCATACAGTCCAACACTTCTTGGGGGAAAAAAATGAAAATTTTGAAAATGTGCATTAAAGAAACGACCATGTTTTTTCTAATCAGTGCTATTTAAAATGCCATTAATAATAATACGTTCATTAAAAAAAATGTAGAAGACAAAACTAGTCCATTTGGGAAAGTCAGAAATACACCAGCAAAGTTTGTCTGTACCCTGTATATATACTGTCATGTTTTAATTTTAAAAAATATGTCTCGGATGAAAAATGAAAATCGTATCACAAACCGAGATTTAGATTTTGAAAACTAAACTAA
>NW_015643640.1:1573871-1583686 GCF_001515625.1 Sinocyclocheilus rhinocerous | reverse complement strand
CTATTGTTTGCAAGGGAAATGGACACACCAAACTTTCCAGCTCTTCAAAATGAATGAAACTGCATGTAAACGTCACCAAGTGCTTCTCTTTAGGGAGTTTGTGACACTTTCTGTAAAACAAATATTATATTTAAGCTGCACACACCATAAATAAACAAAAAAAAAAAAAAAAAAATGATTATTGAGAATTAAAATTTAATAAAGTGGCTCTGCCTTAAGAAAAACATTCAGCATAAATAAAAAAAAAATGCCTTGACACAAAAATCTTGATATCTTTCCACTTTACAAACGCTTCTATAAGTGCTCCGTTCCCTCATTCAGGCAGACCCAGAAGACAAAGGAAACGCTGTCAAATCTGTACATTAAAAAAGAAAACCTTTTGCTTATTCATAAGCCGAAAAGAGAAACAACCTAAATAACAGCCTGAAAAACAAACCAAAAATACTTTTCAAAAAGGCCTTCGACCCGTCAGTCTGCACATTTGACACCAATAGCAACTGGAAGGTAATCTAACACGAAAAGAAGGGTACTTCTACAGACTCGTTTCCCTACAAAGTGTGCAACCGTTAGGGTCTAGGGTTGCCTAACTCCAACTGAAAGTGAACAGTGTGTTTTGAATCATGAGGTTGTTCAAGTTGTTGATCTGTTTCTCGTTCCAAAGGCAAAAATGCAAGTGTACAACACAAGGAGTAAAAACGCAGAAAACTCAAGTATGCATTCACATAGACTTCTCAGTATGGAGATGAATGAAGGGAGCTCCTCTCAACGCCTCGGAGCGGTGAAGCGGCCCTCACTGGAACCCGTGCTCCTCCCAGGGGCCACGGCACGTGACGGGGGGCCCCTGGCTTCCCGCTCGCGCATCATGAAGCCACGGGGCCCCCCCAGAGCCCGGTCACCGCGCCTGGCGTCCCGCCGGTCTTCTGCTCCACTACGGGTTTCCCGCTCGCGCATCGCACGCGTCTTCTTCTCCTCCACGTTCAGACGCACCTCGCCACGGAACATGATGGGCTAATCACAAATTAAATATACTCTCAATATCATATCTGTACACATGAAGAAAGTTATTACAAAAAAAAAAAAAGCTTGAGGTTTTGTCCCTGTTTATCTTGGATGTACACTGCTGTTGAATAGTTTGGGATCAGTAAGATTTTAAGTGTTTTTAAAGAAGTCTCTTCTGCTCATCGAGGCTGCATTTGATCAAAAATGCAGTAAAAATAGTGAAATATTATTGCAGTTTAAAACAGCTGTTTTCTATGTGAATCTCTGTTAAACTGTAATTTCTGTGATCAAAGCTGAATTTTCAGCATCAGTCTTCAGTGTCACATGAATAAAGCGCAACACAAAGTATCAATATCTATACAAGAGAATCTCACAAAAACAGGCTTTGGTCAGAAAATAAATATAATTTAATTTAATAATAAAAATAAAAAAATTAAATGACATGTTGTGTAATGATCATGAAGCCTATTTTGTCAGTGACAGTTAAAACCCATTTTACACCAAATTCTCATTACTGTAAAGACTCTGAATAAATTTTTTTTAAATAACAGAAATACAGGCAGCACAACAAAAATACCATGATGTGTAAATATTTAACTAATTAATTCACATTTAGCCATTATTTTTTGCACATTTCAATGATAAGAATGTGTGGAGGTGTTTAGTTGTCAAGGAAATAAAACAATAAATCTCACAAGGCAAATAGCCTAATGCTCTTGAAAACAGGATTCATTTTCATTAAGCAACACTTAATCCGTCATTTTCTTGCTTTGGGGTTTAACGTGAGCTGGACGTGACGCTCTCGGCTTTATGAGATTCACACAGACTGGCTGGCAGGTTCATTTCCAAACGCCGTATGCATACAGAAACTAAACACACAAGTGTAAATAATTCAATCTGTCGGTTTTCTGCTCCAGGCTCAAGACTCACGTAACGGCGGGAGAAGGACGAAAGAGAAATAATTATGTTTCTCTCCTCTTTGGCTCACAAGCATGTTCTCGAAGGCAACTAGTAAACACTAGAAAACACACAGCGAGCTTTTTCTGGAACATCAGCTCACTGTTTTAAGATCCACACATTTGGTGACCACCTCCTGTATGAAAAATATATATTTATTGTTTTTAATGGCTGCAGGCTTATCTTCAAGGCGAGAACAAAGTAATATTTAAGGCATTTAACATTAATACAAGGCTGAAATTAAATAATTTACATATATATCCGAGTAAAAACAATGAAGTCCTTGTAATTATCTGTTGTCTGTCTGTGATTCAGGTTTGATAAGTTGAATTTTAATGCATTTCTTGAACAATATGCATAAACTGATCATGTTGCAATATGACAAGAAAACTATATTATCTCCATCAGCCATATGAATATAAATCAAAGATAGGATGAAATGAACCTACTATAATCGCAAGCAGAGCAAGAGTCAAGTGTTTTATGTTAAAACGGGACATTCATAACTGACGGCATAACAGGGTCCATTTCAAGCACTTATTATACCTCAGTATGCAGTGTTCTAATAAAGCAATGCGCCCCGTGAAGCCGTGGTTTACAGTGAATTTATAACAGCTAAGGGGCGTTGCTAGGTATGAGTTATAATATAAACCCCCTTAGCTGTTATAAATTGACTGTAAACCACGGCTTCACGGGGCTTATTGCTTTTATAAAACGGTTATTCCATATACGTAGTAAGGTTTCACAAAATAAAACAGAGCAAATAAAGTGTAATGATATTAATAAAAACAGTATTCTTCCACCAAACAATGTAGCTCCTCAGAAACAGTTGTGGTTGCAACAAAGTGGTTGCCGAGCAACACACAAACGTAAACAAAGGTGTATGTTACTTTGTAGAGTCATTTACAACAGCTTCGAACGCGGCTCAGCCAATCAGAATCAAGCACCGGAACTCTCCGCTTTATAATATGCTGATTTATTATCAATGTTGGAAACAGTTTTACAGCTCAACATTTTTTTGGGAACCGGTGATACTTTTTTCAGGATTCTTTGATGGATAAAGTTAAAAAGGACAGCATTTATTTAAAATAATGTGCGGTGGCGTGTTTGGGATTGTTTTTGTGTTAGAAATTAAATCACATTAAACAGATCCTCTATACTCCTCTGAAAGAGATGAAACTGCAGATTCCTCATAATTGCGCATCTCATCCAAGACATCATATTTTTCTTTATCAATGATCTTTAAAATAGTTCAGAATTTAAATATTGACCATCAGCCAGAACATGAAAATAATCACCAGCTTATTGTGTCGGCCAGAATTGTGAAATAAATCGAATAAAAGTTCCTAAAAATTTTTAAACCAACATGCACCAAAATAAAATGAGCTTTCCTTACTTTAACGCCTAAAATTCTCTGCACCGGCTCAGAATCATCGAAGACAACGAAGCCAAAGTTGGGAATCTTTCCTCCAGTGCCTTTGGTGTTGATTCGCAGCTCGACCACATTTCCAAAGCCTTGACGGAAAGACAGAAAGAACAAGCAAATGTGAAGATTGATTCATAGATATCAACGCGATGGTTACCAACAGTGCTGGGGAAAGTTACTTTTTAAAAGTAATGCATTCTGAATCTGTGTTTTGTTTTGTTTCTTGAGTGAGATGAATTAATGCATATTCATATTTATTTTAGAACTACAGTAACATCTTCTGATTTCTGTCACCATGGCAACACCAGAGCTGTCAATCAATAAATTGGAAACAAAGTAACTTGCGTTACTTATTTGAAAAAGTAACTCCGATATTCTCTTCTAAATTAAAAAGTAATGCACTACTTTACTAGTTACTTGAAAAAAGTAATCTGATTATGTAACTCGCGTTACTTGTAATGCGTTACCCCCAACACTGATTACCACAAACTTACTCATGAAGAAGTCTTTGAGCTCACTCTCATCGATGTCATGAGGGAGATTGCCAACAAACAGCTGATGACTGTCTGGATACCGGAGCACCCTTCTGCCGTCCACTTCACCCGAATCATCAGCCCTTCCTAACAACACAGAGCAGATCTCACCTGCTAGGACCAACAACATCCGCCTTTCTACACCCATAAACCACAAACGAAAGCTCAAACCAATTCACAACGGAAAGACAAGTTTACCTTTATTTACGAAGCTGAAATGTGGCTTTCCCGTCTGAGAGTCAGAAGATGAGACGCCATCTAATGATACACAAGAAAAGCAGAAAACAATCAAAACTGGGTAACGATCACAAAAATGAAAGCTATTTGTAGTAAAATAAAGTCATTACATCCTTTAGGCATGAATAATGAACTGGTTATGTACATGGATTATAATTTTGCGCTTATGCGAGTATAACTATCATGGACATTTGTATGCATTTACAGAATTGTATACATTTATATAATCAAGTTTATTTATGGATTTTTGGTTTATTTTGATATACTGTAGATATAATAATAATCTGAACATGCAACTGTAACCTGTTTGTGGCCTATATGTGACAAAACCAGTCATAAGGGTCATTTTTTTAATCTTTCCATTGATGTATGGTTTGTTATGATAGGACAATATTTGGCTGAGATACAACTATTTGAAAATCTGGAATCTGAGGGTGCAAAAAAATCTAAATATTGAGAAAATCATCTTTAAAGTTGTTCAAATGAAGTTCTTAGCAATGCATATTACTAATCAAAAATTATCATTAAATGGACCCAGGTGTGTGTATCCACAATTATATGGCACTGATGAAGAGATCTCGAAAATGTTTTGCACTGCACTTTATAGCACCATTCTAATGTGGCCTCTATCGAAGCAAAATCAAGGAACAGTTGGAGAGCCTTAGGATTTACGCACCCAGAAAACCTACATTTGGTGCTACACCACTTGCGTCTTCGTTAATGAAATAATTACCAGATCTCGGCCCTCTGGAGGTCACTGAGGGTCTGTCTCGGATGCGCTGGTCACGTGGACGGATTGACGCTGATGACAGCTCTGACTTGGCCTCAACTCTGGGCTGACAACAGTAAAAGTCAAGAAAGCACGCATAAGAAACACGGTTCGAGTACCGCTGGGTCCACAGCATCATATGAAGATGAGGAAGAACGATCTGAATATATTCATAAGCAGCTACCTGTGAGTTTGGTGCTTTAATAACATGTGGTTGAGCTCCAGAGGACGGAACAGTCCCAGCGAGAGGCAAGTTTTTGCTGGTCACTGAAGCCCAAGACGAAGTCTGCCAGAGACAGGATCATTTAGACCCAGCATAACTTATCAGGGATAATAATAAAAATAACAATAACCTGAAAAAAATTTTTTTTTTAAAACTTAACAGTGAACAAATTATACTGGAATAAGTGCATACTAAAATAAATAAATTGAATTATCGTACTATCAAAGTACTAATCAATCTCTTATGTGATTGGTTCAACTAAAACATGTGACCCTGCAGCACAAAAGCAGTGTTAAGTCGCTGGGGTATATTTGTAGCAATAGCCAACAATACATTGTATGGGTCAAAATTATAGATTTTTCTTTTATGCCAAAAATCATTAGGATATTAAGTAAAGATCATGTTCAATGAAGATATTTAGTAATTTCCTACCGTAAATATATCAAAACGTAATTTTTGATTAGTAATATGCATTGATAAGAACTTCATTTGGACAACTTTAAAATTGATTTTCTCAATATTTAGATTTTTTTGCACCCTCAGATTCCAGATTTTCAAATAGTTGTATCTCGGCCAAATATTGTGCTATCCTAACAAACCATACATCAATGGAAAGCTTATTTATTCATCTTTCAGCTGATGTATAAATCTCAATTTCGAGAAATTTACCCTTATGACTGGTTTTGTGCTCCAGGGTCACATATATGGAAGCCTGTTTCCACCACTGAATAAAAATAAAAAGATAATTGCAACTTTTTATCTCACAAAACTGACTTTTTTTCTTGCAATTGTGAGATATAAACTCACAGTTGCGAGTCAGAATCGCATTATATAAAGTCATACCTCGGAGAAAACAGAGTCTTTTTATTCCTTAGAATTGGACTTTATTTCTCGCAATTGTGAGTTTATTCTGTGAGTTTCTGTTCTCAGAATTGTGAGATAAAAAAAGCAGCAATTACCTTTTTTATTTTTATTCAGTGGCTTCCATAAAAAATGAATTCTGCATTTTTTAACACGGGTTAACTACAGCTGTATAGTTGATGTATAAATGGCATTAACGGTCAGCATTTACTTTGGGTGGTTCCTGTATGTTAGGTGGTGATTCCATAGGATCAGGAGATGGTGCTTTCTCCTCAAACTCCTCTACCATCTTCTCCTCTGCCTTGAGCTTCGGCTCCTCGATCTTGGGCTCCTCGGCGGCCTCGGGCTCTAGCTCCAGAGCCGCTTCCTCGTGAGCTTCTTCCACACCATTGTTACAGCTGAAGGTGAACAAGACATTAGACAACTTATAAAAGGGGAAGCAGGAATTCAAGCTTTCAACATATTTACTCAACAGTACCATACTGGAACAGGAATCCTCTCCAGTTATAGTCTAATACGGTTTATAAAACAGATAGTTCCGGTGCTTGATTCTGATTGGCTGAGCCGCGTTCGAAGCTGTGTAAAAAAAAAAAAAAAACTGAATGAGAAAGTACTATCCCTTTGCTTTAAAACATTACTGTAGCTCTAAAGAAACCAACTCACAAAATATTTTGCGAAAAGTTATTCCTGACAGAACTCAAGTATTTTGTATGGTTGACTTCCGTCTATAATAAAACAGACTGTTTATATCCTCAGCATCCATCCAAACAAAGTTCTATGAAGCCCAAATGGTATACAATTACAAACAATGAGATGAGCATTAATTAAGTTCAAGTGGCTTTTTTAGATGTAGTTGTAATTTGTGCAACTAAACGAATTTGTGCATCTGTCTCACTGGTGTAATGAACGGAGGCTTTGAATAATTAAGACTTGGACTGTTGCAAAATAAATAAATAATAATAATAAAGCTATTAAATAAATACATAGGGGTTAAACGACTTCAGATTTTTTAAAGTCAACATTTATGTGACAAGTTATATCACACAAGATTTTTTACATTAACATGTAATAAAAATTCTAAAACTTTTCCTGGAAAATTTTTACTAAATAACTCTTTAAGTGAGTTCACTTCATAAAAGAGAGTTTTCTCTGTACATTAAAAGCTGGACAAAAGTGAAGAAAAAGGTATGGATATGAGAAGTGACAGTCTTATTATAGATGCTGCATGCAGGGCTTATGTTCGAAGTGTTACAAATGTAACTGCTAGTTGCTAGGCAACCATAAATCACATCCATCTCAAAACAACGAAATATAATCAGCCATAGACCATTTAAGCTGAATTTTCACTAAATGCAAAAAAAAATAAAAGTGATAGAAGAATAAAAAAAAATTAAAAAAAATAAAATTGGCAAGCAAATGAAAACCATGGGGTCCAAGTAGACTGTAAAAGTGAAGAAAAAGGTATGGATATGTGTGTAATAATCTTTAATTATCAACTAACCTTCATCCAGCTCCGCCTCGGAGTCACCGAAGACCTCATCCTCATATCGGAAGATATCATTGTGAACGTAAAACTTATTTGCCACAGAACCCTAGATACAAAAACAATAAAACAAAAACATTTCAGGGCAAATTAAGACCATTTGTGACCCTGGAGCACAAAACCAGTCATACGGGTCAATTTTTTTTTATTGAGATTTATACACAAGCTTTAATAAATAAGCTTTCCATTGATGTATGGTTTGTTAGGATAGGACAATATTTGAAAATCTGGAATCTGAGGGTGCAAAAAAATCTAAATATTGGGAAAATCATCTTTAAAGTTGTTCAAATGAAGTTCTTAGCAATGCATATTACTAATCAAAAATTAAGTTTTGATATATTTACGGTAGGACATTTACAAAATATCTTCATGGAACATGATCTTTACTTAATATCCTAATGATTTTTGGCATAAAAGAAAAATGAATATTTTCACCCATACAGTGTATTGTTGGCTATTGCTACAAATATACCCCAGCGACTTAAGACGGGTCACATATGAAGGCCCACAGAAACCCCATACTAAATACCAACCTGGAGGTGAACACCAATGCAGATGATTATTTAGTGTTTAATAACTGCATTTGGTTTACAGTAAATCAATGCTAAACAGAAACTTGTCAGCAGAGGGAACGCACATGCCACGCTCTCATTATACACACCTCTGGAGCCAGAACAAACGTCTGTAGGAACCTCCTCATGGGCTGGCCGTTGTTGGACAGTTCTCCCATGACTTGCACCACCACAGCATCGCTCAGAGAGGCGTGTGCATCCACGTGCCGAATCTTTGTGTGGCACTCACTGAACTGCAGGGACAGCACCTTCTGATGGATCTCCTGTAGATGAGGAGCACAGGTGCTGGTGAGTATCTTCATCACTCTACAGGCTACACAACAATCATTAGCACTTACAGCCTGCCCATAGACTGCCTCTGAAAGCTTTCCATTGGCATCCAGTCCACCATGGACATAGGATGAGTTCCGTCCATAAAATCTGAAACGTGAGAACGTTT
Organism: Sinocyclocheilus rhinocerous; assembly: GCF_001515625.1. Classification (NCBI taxonomy): domain Eukaryota; kingdom Metazoa; phylum Chordata; class Actinopteri; order Cypriniformes; family Cyprinidae; genus Sinocyclocheilus; species Sinocyclocheilus rhinocerous. Next base: position 1,575,127 of record NW_015643640.1, on the reverse strand, counting down.
TTAGTCATTTGTATTCCTCAGAAGCCGTGAAAGGAAGGAAATCATGATATACCTGTGCAGAAAGTCTGGTGCTTTATTGAGAAGCGTGTAATACTGTCTCACAAACTCCCGCCCTACCAGCAGGGGACTGGGCTTCTCCATCACCATTTCTGTGCTCAGAAGTCCCAATCTGAAAGGAGTAAAAATATGCATTATACTACTAACAATACTATTAATAACACAGAAAACATTCAAAACCGTCTTCCACTTCTCAGTAGCAAAGTGGCATTTTTTAAATAATTTGCATTGTCTTTAACATTCCAAGAATGCTTTCATGTAATTTATTATAATGATGCTTACATGAAGGCTGCTTCAGTGCATTAAGAAAAATGACAAAGAAACAGGTTACTCTCTACTAAATGTCAATAACGTCACAAGCAACATTTATTGATGCACAATAATTAAAAATAAATTATGACATCTGAATGAATATAAAAAACATGTCGAAATGAACTGAAATGCTTTAGGATTTATAGAGCCACTTACCTTTTTCTGGGATCTATTTGATTTAAGGATTTGATAAATAAGTCTAACTGCTGTGCGTGTCAGTGAGATCACAGATAAAGTCCAGCTATGCTGTTATTAATGGAAATGCTGCTGCTCGGATCTTTATTGTCTCACCCCTGCGATCTGGGACAGGAAGCCCCGTCACACTGCAACAGCCAATCAGCGTCTTACACTCGACAACACAGTTATGACGTTGCTACAGCGCGCTCCTCCGACCAGTGTTGCCAGATCCTCGGTTTTCCCGCGGAATCGGGCTACTTATCACTGTTGCAGCCTAGGGGGTTGTTTACAAGCGGCAACCTTCCGCTCTCACTCGTGAAACCAACACGGAAGTGACTAAAACTGCAATTCATCGACTGGCCGCTAGAGGCTGGCTCCAAAAGGGAGTCAGTCCCATAGACTCCCCATGTTAAAATGCCCAACTTTACAGCAGAAAAAAACATGTTTACAGCCTGGAACAAAAAGTGGTTTTGGTCTATATAGCTAATTTTGCCCTTCATGACAACTGTGAGGGGGGTGAATATTTTTATAACTCATCCGTTTAAATTATACTAAGCCTTAAAGTTCTGCATAATTAAGGACGTGGCCACTTGAGTGACAGGTGGATTGCGCTGCTGTCACCACCATCGAGCTAGGTGGGCGTGGTTTCAACAACCAGCTCCCGCCTCTTTGCCCATCTTCGATTATCCGGGAGTGACGCGCGGTGACGC